>NC_053025.1:385353107-385567075 GCF_003073215.2 Triticum urartu | reverse complement strand
ACGCTATTGGAGACACGGATGTTTTTCCCGTGGTTCGGATAGGTGGTGCTATCCTACATCCACGTTGATGGAGACTTCAACCCACGAAGGGCAACGGTTGCGCGAGTCCACACAGGGCTCCACCCAAGGGTAACGGTTGCGCGAGTCCACACAGGGCTCCACCCACGAAGGGTCCACGAAGAAGCAACCACCCACAAAGGGTCCACGAAGAAGCAACCTTGTCTATCCCACCATGGCCATCGCCCACACAGGACTTGCCTCACTAGCGGTAGAACTTCACGAAGTAGGCGATCTCCTTGCCCTTACAAACTCCCTGGTTCAACTCCACAATCTTGTCGGAGGCTCCCAAGTGACACCTAGCCAATCTAGGAGACACCACTCTCCAAGAAGTAACAAATTGTGTGTAGGTAATGAACTCCTTGCTCTTGTGCTTCAAATGATAGTCTCCCCAACACTCAACTCTCTCTCATAGGATTTGGATTTGGTGGAAAGAAGATTTGAGTGGAAAGCAACTTGGGAAGGCTAGAGATCAAGATTCATATGGTAGGAATGGAATGTCTTGGTCTCAACACATGAGTAGGTGGTTCTCTCTCAGAACATATGAGTTGGAATGATGTGTGTGTTCTGATGGCCCTCTCATCGAATGAGAAGAAGGTGGAGGGGTATATATAGCCTCCACACAAAATCCAACCGTTACACAGTTTTCCAATCTCGGTGGGACCGAATCAATAAACTCGGTCGGACCGAAAATGTAAACCTAGTGACCATTAGTGACTTTCGGTGGGACTGACATGCAACTCGGTAGGACCGATATGGTTAGGGTTTGGGCATAACGTAATCTCGGTGAGACCGATTACACAAACTCGGTGAGACCGAATTTGGTAATTAGCTAACCAGAGAGTTGGTCAGGCAAACTCGGTGGGACCGATTTGCTCTTTCGGTGAGACCGAGTGGAACTCGGTGAGACCGAAAAGTTACAAAGGGGAAACACTGAGTTTACATTGCAATCTCGGTGGGACCGATTCGCTCTTTCGGTGGGACCGAAAAGTTACGAAAGGGAAACAGAGAGTTTGCAACCCCATCTCGGTGAGACTGAGATCCCTATCGGTAGGACCGAATTGCTAGGGTTTGGCAGTGGCTAATGACAAGTGAAACTCGGTGGCGCCGGATAGGAAGAATCGGTAGGACCGAGTTTGGCTTAGGGTTTAGGTCATATGTGGATATGGTAAAGTAGTTGAGGGTTTTGGAGCATATCACTAAGCACATGAAGCAAGAGGCTCATTAAGCAACACCTCATCCCTCCTTAATAGTATTGGCTTTTCCTAAAGACTCAATGTGATCTTGGATCACTAAAATATAAAATGAATAGTCTTGAGCTTTTGAGCTTGAGCCAATCCTTTGTCCTTAGCATTTTGAGGGTTCCAGTTTCACATCCATGCCATGCCAATCATTGAGCTTTCCTGAAATAATCATCTTGGAATAGTATTAGCTCAATGAGCTATATGTTGTTATGAATTACCAAAACCACCTAGGGATAGTTGCACTTTCACATGCCCATCGTTGTCATGTTGCATTTGTGCCTCTTGTATTTTTGCATTCTCATAATCATCATGTGCATTGTCATATTCATGCATGTCACATTGTTGGATGCTCCATGTATGATCATGCATCATCACCTCCCCCTTCCTTCTTCTTTCTTTCATTTTGGCAAGTGACCTTTTCCCCTCCTCGAGAAATGTTCTTTCTTTTCCTGATGTTAGCTCACCATGCCTAAACCCTCTCTGTCAAATTTAAGATCCTTTGGAGTTGTTTTGGTTAGGTTCAAAAATGCCTCAAGTTTGAATCATATTTAAACTTGTTTTATTTTTCTACCTCTAAAAATGTCCAACCCAATTTTATCAAATAGAGCTCATTTTCAGGATCATGAGAATATTTTTATATTTCTCTAGATCCTCTCCTTTTCCCCCTGCTCTTTCCTTTTTGTATTTCTGTCTGAAGAAATGTAAAAGAAAGGTAATAGCAGTAGCAGCGCCAGGCAGGCCAACCAACATCCTGGTGGCATGCTGCCAGCCGGTCCTTCCCTGCGGCCCACCTAGGCCCAGCCTCAACTGGCCCAAGGCCCAGCGCCGGCGCCAGTAACCCTAGCCAATCCCCACGCGCACTCCTTCTCCTCGAACCCCTCCTCCTCGTTTCCCTTCCACCGCCACCTCCCACGCACGCGCTCGCAGCAGCAGGAGCCCGATCCCCTCGCTCTTCCTCCCCTCATCTCCCTCTCCTCTCGTCCTCCTCGAGCCAAGGGAGGATCCCCAACGCCCAATCCCCTACAAGTCGCCGGCGACAACCGAGCCTCCCCGGCGCGCCCCTGCATCGGTCCCTGCCGCGCCCCTGCATCGAGCAGCTAGAGTCGCGTCGCCGGATCCCGTCCGCTGCTGCCATGGACCCTGCAGAACCAGGCCGCGGCCCCACACCATCTCGTGGACCACGCCCGTGCCACCGCTTCTCCACCTCGCCCGGAGCTCCAAGTCCGCTGGCCACCGCTGCTGTTGCCGACCTCCGCCAAGCACCATCCCGCTCCTCTGCCTCCCTGCTTCGTCCGCCGTGACGTCCGGGCGTCGCGCCGCCATGCTGCAGCACCACTGGCCTCGATCTCCTCGTCTTCCCGGCCTCCTCCGCATCCCCTGGCTACCTCTCTCTGCAGTGCACAGCAGCAGCTCAGCGCCTCAGCACCCTGGCACCCCAAGTCCGTCGCCACCTCGCTGGAGAACGTCGTCCTTGCCAGGATCCTCATCGTCAGCCCCAAGCCCCGCCGCTGCTACCTCCACTTCGCCTGACTCGCGCCCCTACTTCGCCTCCAACAGCAGCAGCAGCTTGCTAGTTTGTCCCTGTGAACTCAAATTTAGTCAAATGCCAGGTCCACGGGTCAGGGCCGCCTCCCCTTCCCTTTGCCAGATCTGGCCTCCTGTTCACGTCGACCGAAAGACCGCTAGAGACCTGTTCGTCTCCTGTACACGTTGTTGGTCAACAGATTGTTGAACGCCAAGCACTAAGACTACAGCCGATGCCCCGAGGACACCGAATACGGCTACACGATGATGCGTCAAGTACCTCCACCATGTCTTCGGAATCGCGAAGGAACGCCAAGTACCTTGAACCGTGTACAACTACCGTCACTGAAGGCCGTCGAGTGAACGTCTACCCACGTCGTGTATTTGACCAAGTTCGATGACGACCTCTGAAGAACTCGGATTCGCCAAGTTTCACTACCGTCGCGTGGATCCGACAAGTTCGCGAGTACGACTACTTCCCACGACGACATTGTACCACTACCGTCGCAAGAACCCAGACCGGTAGTCCGAAGACCTAAAGTACCACGACTACCCTCGAGGACATTGGTTCCATCAAGTTTGACTACAACATGTGTACGACTACCGCCACCGTGATTTTCGACAAGACGTCATGAGCCTCTACTTCCACTACCGCCCCGATGATCGCCGATGAACGATAGAACGACTACTTCGACTACCGTCGCGAGAACGTCTATGTCCACCACTTCCACTACGAACTCGTTCCGCCCGAAACGCATGCTTCGAAGGTATACCACCGAGACGACGCCCGTGGAGGAATGCTTGCGATGTATGAGTTGAACCGTGTGTTGCTCCGTGTCCGAGTTGTTGGTGCATGTTGCCCCTCTTTTGCCTTGTCATCGACATGTGGGAACCCGGTATCCGAGATCACCCCACCATCTCTAGCATGTTCCGAACATCCGTACCCTTGCTTCCTTTGCACCGGTATCTCCGTGAGCTACCGGAACCGATATGTTGCCGTGGCATCATTTTCGGATTCGTCGCCATGGCACCCTTTCTTTCCACCACGGTGACAAATGCTTCACAATGCTCTTAACAATATTTTCATAAAACTTGCATATGTCATCCGCATCATGATAATAACATCAAGAAGTTTTTAATTGATATTTGCTTCATTTGCTAAATGCATATGGGGATTTACCGGATTTGTTTTTTGTTATATCCGGCCCCATTTAAATTGTCTAGATAGTATAGTTTTGTTATGCTTCACCTCTTGCTATGCTAACCAACATTTAATATTGTTGAGTACCTAAACGAGAGAGAACTAAATAAGTCATGTGGTGTTTTCTTCAATATGCAACTCCATTGCATATTGAGCTCCACTTAATTTGTAGTGTTATTTGTGCATATTGCCATGCCATGCTTCATTAAACCAGACATGCATCATACTTGGTTGTGCATCATGCCATGTTTATGTGATGGTTGTTTTACCATGTTGTTTGCTTCTTTCCGGTGTTGTTTCTTCGGGCTAGTTCCGATAACGTCGCGTTTGTGAGGATCCGTTCGACTACGTCCGTTTGTCTTCTTCTTGGACTCGTTCTTCTTCCTTGTGAGATCTCAGGCAAGATGACCATACCCTCGAAATCACTTCTATCTTTGCTTGCTAGTTTCTCGCTCTTTAGCTATGTCGCGATACCTACCACTTGCTATATCATGCCTCCCATATTGCCATGTCAAGCCTCTAACCCACCTTGTCCTAGCAAACCGTTGTTTGGCTATGTTACCGCTTTGCTCAGCCCCTCTTATAGCGTTGCTAGTTGCAGGTGAAGATGGAGTTTGTTCCATGTTTGGAACATGGATATGTTGGGATATCACAATATCTCTTATTTATTTTAATGCATCTATATACTTGGTAAAGGGTGGAAGGCTCGGCCTTATGACTGGTGTTATGTTCCACTCTTGCCGCCCTAGTTTCCGTCATACCGATGTTATGTTCCTTGATTTTGCGTTCCTTACACGGTTGGATGTTATGGGGAACCCTTGACAGTTCGCTTTGAATAAAACTCCTCCAGCAAGGCCCAACCTTGGTTTTACCATTTGCCTCACCACCACCTACCCTTCCCTCGGATCGGCCAACCCGAGGGTCATCTTTATTTTAAACCCCCCCCCCCGGGGCAGTGCTTTTCTAAGTGTTGGTCCGAACCGAGCCGTCTGCGGGGCCACCTCGGGGAAACTCGAGGTCTGGTTTTACTCGTAGCTTGTCTCATTCGGTGTTGCCCTGAGAATGAGATATGTGCAGCTCCTATCGGGATGTCGGCGCATCGGGCGGTCTTGCTGGTCTTGTTTTACCATTGTCGAAATGTCTTGTAACCGGGATTCCGAGACTGATCGGGTCTTCCTGGGAGAAGGAATATCCTTCGTTGACCGTGAGAGCTTGTGATGGGCTAAGTTGGGACACCCCTACAGGGTTTGAACTTTCGAAAGCCGTGCCCGCGGTTATGGGCAGATGGGAATTTGTTAATATCCGGTTGTAGAGAACTTGACACTTGACTTAATTAAAATGCATCAACCGCGTGTGTAGCCGTGATGGTCTCTTTCCGACGGAGTCCGGGAAGTGAACACGGTTCTTGTGTTATGCTTGAACGTAAGTAGTTTCAGGATCACTTCTTGATCACTTCTAGTTAACGACCGTGCTTTTCTCCTCTTCTCGCTCTCTTTTGCGTAAGTTAGCCACCATATATGCTAGTGCTTCCTGCAGCACCACCTCACTACCTTTTCCTACCCATAAGCTTAAATAGTCTTGATCTCGCGGGTGTGAGATTGCTGAGTCCCCGTGACTCACATTTTACTTCCAAAACCAGTTGCAGGTGCCAACGGTACCGTGCAGGTGACGCAACCGAGCTCAAGGAGGAGCTCGATGAAGATCGTGTTCGTTGTGTTGTTTCGTTTTCCAGTTGATCAGTAGTGGAGCCCAGTCGGGGCGATCGGGGATCTTTCGCATTAGGGGTTGTCTTTCTTTATTTGGTTCCATAGTCGGATCTTGTTTGTATTCTGGATGATGTAATGCTATATTCATGTATTGTGTGAAGTGGCGATTGTAAGTCAACTCTTTATCCCTTTCTTATTCAGTACATGGGATGTGTAAAGATTACCCCTCTTGCGACATGCCTACAATGCGGTTATGACTCTAAGTTGTGCTCCGACACGTGGGAGATATAGCCGCATCGTGGGTGTGACATTGCTCCTCTGCCAACTCACCATGAGCTCCTCCTTCAGATCCCCATTTTCCCCCTCGATTTGGTCGCCGTAGGTCACCTATCCACCGCTGTGATCGAGGCTTCGTTCGCGCGCACCCCTGGCACGCTTGTCGCGCCTCTGGCCGACCTGTCTACGCGCCGCGCGCCTTGCCGGTGTCAACCTTCGCCCGCTGCCCCGCGCTACCTCGTTGCATCGCCGCTTCCTGCTGTGCTCTGCTGCTACTCACTAACGCCGCCGCCTTCGTCAGCCGGCTGCCGCTCCGGCGCTGGCCCCGCTGCTGCTGCGCCCGCTTCCCCCGCTCGCTACCTCCCGCTCGCCGCGACCAGGCCACGGCCGCAGCACGTGTGTGTGAGCCTGGCCGCGTTGGCCTGCTGGGCCAATGCCCTGTGTGGCCGGCCTTTTGTTGGTTAAGGGCTAATCCCATGTTAATTAGGCCTAATCTAGTTTTGGTTAGCCACTAAACCACCCCTTAACCCCACTGACCATTGGGCCCTCTTTGCTAATAAAATAACTAAGTAAAAAACGTTTAAACTAGACGACCCTATGACGCATGGGACCCACAGTTAAATTAAAATGCTAAAATTCCATTGAAAAATTAGCCTAGTCTATGACATAGGACCCCACTTGATAGCTTTGACCAGTCAACGGTCAAATCTGCTGACTGTTGACTGGGTCAGCTAGGCCCTCTAGACCCACCTGTCATCCACTATGACTAGCCCATAGTGTGTACACTTAGCATTTGCTATTTTGTTTTTTTATTAAAATGATTTCAGAAAATGATTAAAACTTAGTAAATTAATAGAAAATAAATCGTAACTCGGATGAAAATACTTTGTACATGAAAGTTGCTCAGATCGACAAGACAAATCCGAATACGCAGTCCGTTCGTTCGCCGCACGTCCCTAGCATATCGAACATGCAACAATCCACCTCCGGTTCATCTGCCCGAAAAAGCGAAACACCGGGAATACTTTCCCGGATGTTTTCCCCCTTCGCCAGTAGCACCTAGTACTACGTTAGGTCACCCCTAACACCGTGTATTGCCATGTTATGCTTGTGATGCTTTGATTGCTCTGTTATTTATTGTGTTCCCCCTCCGTTACTTCTTTCTGGTACACCTCGAGACCGCTGCCGATATCCCCATGATCGACTACATCGACGATGACTTCTCCTTCTTGCCAGAGCAACTAGGCAAGCCCCCCCCCCTTGATCACCAGATATCGCCTATTACTTCTCTCTACTAGTTGCATTAGAGTAGTGTAGCATGTTACTGCTTTCCGTTAATCATATTCGGATGCATAGCTTATCTTTGCTAGTACTGTTGTTACATTTACCTTCAATCGTAAATGCATAGTATAGGATGCTAGTATTCCATCCGTGGCCCTACATTCTTGTCCGTCTGGCATGCTATACTATCAGGTCGTGATCACTTGGGAGGTGATCACGGGTACATACATACATACATACATACTATATAGGTGGTGACTAAAGTCGAGTCGGCTCGTAGAGTACCCGCATGTGATTCTGATGTGGGGGCTGAAAGGACAGGTGGCTCCATCCAGGTAGTGGTGGGCCTGAGTTCCCGATGGCCCCCGACTGTTACTTCGTGGTGGAGCGACAGGGAAGGTTGAGACCACCTAGGAGAGATATGGGCCTGGCCCTGGTCGGATTCCGTGGTTACTTCAAAATAACACGCTTAACGAGATCTTGGTATTTGTTCTGAGTCTGGCCACTGGCCTATACACACTAAACAACTACGAGAGAACAGTTATGGGCACTCGACGTCGTGGTATCAGTCGAAGCCTTCTTCACGTCAGCGACTGAGCAGCGCGCGCCGGATTGGACTGGAACTCCTACTCTTGTATTAGGGAGGCTAGGTCTGCTTACCAGCTGCGTTCGCAACGTGCAGGTGTGCAATGGGCGATGGGCCCAGACCCCTGCGCCATAGGATTTAGACCGGCGTGCTGACCTCTTTGTTGTGCCTAGGTGGGGCTGTGACGTGTTGATCTTCCTAGGCCGGGCATGACCCAGGAAAGTGTGTCCGGCCAGAGGGATCGAGCGTGTTGGGAAATGTGGTGCACCACTGTAGGGAAATTTATCTATTCGAATAGTCGTGTCCCTCGATAAAAGGACGACCCAGAGTTGTACCTCGACATTATGACAACTAGAACCGGATACTTAATAAAGCACACCCTTCCAATTGCCAGATACAACCTAGTGGTCGCTCTCTCACAGGGCGACAAGGAGAGGATCGCCGGGTAGGATTATCCTATGCGGTGAGACTTGGTTAACTTACCATCTACTCTCTTCTACTGCTTCAAGACGGAGGCTGCCAGAAGCATAGTCCTTGATAGGACTAGCTACCCCCCCTCTTATTCTGGCGTTCTACAGTTCAGTCCATAGATACTACCCATTTCATTGATACCAATACATATGTAGTGTAGATCATTGCTTGCGAGTACTTTGGATGAGTACTCACGGTTGCTTTGCTACTTCTTTTGCCCCTTTCCCGGTTATTGCGATCATATGATGGAGTCCAGAAGCCAGAGGATCCCAAGGATGATTCTACATGGAGTTCGGCTTCGAGGAGTAGTTAGGAGGTCCCAGGCAGGAGGCCTTGCCTTTTTTATCATTGATATTTTTGTGCTAGCCTTCCTAAGGCAGACTTGTTTAACTTGTGTCTGTACTCAGATATTGTTGCTTCCGCTGACTCTTGTGTATTCGAGCTTATGTATTCGAGCCCACGAGGCCCCTGGCTTGTAATATGAAGCTTGAGTTATTTTAATTTGTGTCTAGAGTTGTGTTGAGATATCTTCCCGTGAGTCCTTGATCTTGATCGTACATAGTTGTGTGTATGATTAGTGTAGGGTCAAATCAGGGATGTCACAAGTTGGTACCAGAGCCGACTGCCTATAGGAATCTCCCTTCCACACTCCATGGCCGAAGTCGAGTCTAGACATTGCAAAACTTTTTACTAACATGGTTGTGCGTCTTACGGGCCCACGTTGTCACTGGATGGTTTTAGGATCTTTTATTCCTCGTCTATACTTTGGGATTCTGATCTCTCTTCTATTCAGGTTAAAAGATTTTACTAATTTAACTCTAGGTTCCCGTAAATACTTCTTCCCGGAGAGCCCCTTATTACAGATGATCGCCTGCTGCACCAGAAGATTCTGAAGATGTTATTCGATGTTTTTCTGAGACACTTATACCCACCGCCTTTGCAAAATCTTTACCACTGTTAAATCCTTATGGATAACTACTTATGCTTGTCGTTCATACCTTTGTTCCCAGTTGCCCTTGTTATTACTTGATACACCGAAAATTTCTTGATATTTCGAGAAACCTTTGTGCCTACTGCTTTGCAGCTCTTTTCTGCATTATTGCCCCCACGAACAATTCCTCGCACTTACCAGGGATACATCCATCCCAGTTGTTCAAGTGTTTCACAAAATTCTTCGAAATACTATCCGATCTTTTGAGAATCCTCTGCAACCTATGGCTCTTGAAATTCTTGCTTGCTTGCATTATGATTAAACCCATAAGTCTGGTAATCTTATTGGCATCCTTTTTCATTATCATTTTGAGTCCGTTGATTCAATATGTTGCGAATGCTCGCAATCCTCAGTCGAATCCCGGAATTCATCCTTTCGGCTCAGATGTCATTTTAAACAGGAGCTGGATCTCGACCAATCAAATTGCCATCGATTGTACCCCTAAGCCACTCGACTTATCCATCCTTAATCAGAGTGTTTGCTTCTGATCCCTTGATTTGGAAATCATAATTCTTTTGCATTTGAGCTTTGAATTAGTTTGTTGTTTCTACAATATGATCTCCTTACATTCTTTCATCCTCTAGTCAAGTATCCATTTTATATCATTTTTTGTACTAACCTATTGACATAGTGCCAAGTGCCAGTTGCTGTTTTTTCTATGTTTTTTACATCGTAGAAAATCAATATCAAATAGAGTCCAAATGCCACGAAACTTTATGGAGATTTTTTATGGGCCAAAAGGAAGGCAATGGGCCCTGGTTGCACATAGGGGGTGCCCCGAGGGGGCACAACTCACCAGGGCACGCCCTGGTGGGTAGTGCCCACCTCGGGTGCCCCCAGACCGCCTCTTTTCTCTATAAATACCCCCAAAATACCAGAACCCTAGGGGAGTCGACAAAATATTCATCCAGCCACCGCAGAGTCCAGAACCACCAGATCCAATCTAGACACCATCACGGAGGAGTTCACCACTTCCATTGGTGCCTCTTCGATGATGTCTAAGTAGTTCTTTATAGACCTTCGGGTCCGTAGTTAGTAGCTAGATGGCTTCATCTCTCTCTCTTGATCCTCAATACAATGGTCTCTTGGAGATCCATATGATGTAAATCTTTTGCGGTGTGTTTGTTGGGATCGATGAACTTTGAGTTTATGATCAGATCTATATTTTTATATCCATGAAAGTTATTTGAGTTTTTTTGATCTCTTATATGCATGATCTCTTATAGCCTCGTATTTCTTCTCTGATATTTGGTTTTTTTTGGCCAACTTGATCTATTTATCTTGCAATGGGAAGAGGTGCCCGGTAGTGGGTTCGATCTTACGGTGCTTGATCCCAATGACAGAAAGGGAACCGACACGTACATATCGTTGCTACTAAGGATAAAAAGATGAGATCTATATCTACCGCCATATAGATAAACGGATCTTGTCTACATCATGTCATTGTTCTTTTTGCATTACTCTATTTTTCCATGAACTTAATAAACTAGATGCATGCTGGATAGCGGTCGATCTGTGGAGTAATAGTAGTAGATGCAGGCAGGAGTCGGTCTACTAAGCTTGGACATGATGCCTATGTAATGATCATTGCCTGGATATAGTCATAACTATTTGAAGTTCTATCAATTGCCCAACAGTAATTTGTTTACCCACCGTTTGCTATTTTTCTTGAGAGAAGCCACTAGTGAAACCTACGGCCCTCGAGTCTTCTTTCTCATATATTTGCCTTGCGATCTACTCTTCCTTTGCATTTTTATGCAGATCTATTAAACCAAAAATCCAAAAATACTTTGCTTCACTTTATTTTATTTGCGATCTATTATTTCAATCTATTACAACTTTTTCCCATCAACACGCAATTTCTGGCGCCGTACCCCGAAAGGGATTGACAACCCCTTTAACACGTCTGGTTGCGAGGTTTTGTTATTTGTGTGCAGGGGTTGTTTGCGTTGTGTTGCTTGGTTCTCCTACTGGTTCGATAACCTTGGTTCCATAACTAAGGGAAATACCTACCGTCGCTGTGCTACATCATCCCTCCCTCTCCAGGGAAATACCGACGTAGTTCCAAACACCATCAAGGGGTCGGTGATTTGGGTGGAAGGTGTCGCGCTCGCGCCGGTGGTCGGGGCATGTGGGATGTGGAAGGAGGAGGAGGATGGGGGTCAGGTGTGGATTACCTGCATGGATAGGCGAGGCCGAGCAGCGTGAAGGAGGGTCGCCGACGAGGAGGCGGCGCTGCAAGCAAGGAGTGAAGGATTCAACTTGGAAAGGAAGGCAGAAACAGGGGAAATGTGGCTTTTGGTAAGGGGGAGGGGGCGGGGAGGTAGATATTTCCGCGGAAGCCAAAAATTTGGAATCGCTTCAGCGAAAAAACTAGCACGCAAAGTGTCATCAGACACGGTCCCTTATTCAGAGTGGGCTATGGACTGTAGCCATCGCACCAAGATATTTTGTGCTGCATCTCACACGATTGGTTATAATAAACTATGTGGGATCTACTTATTTTTCGTCTCGATTTGAGTTACATAATGGGGTCACAGCGGCCATGGATGGTGTATGAATTGCTAGACCTTTTATCTGCGATGAACATGCAACTATATGTGTGTCATAAAGGAATTGAAATTATTCAGGGTTCGTTTGGACATTTTTATGCATTAACTGAGTTTTCAATGCATTTATGTGCATAATTCAAATTTGAACTACATGCACATGCTCCAGTGCATATAAATTGGTTGAAAAATCAAATCTTTTGTCCTTGGGTGCATTCTTAGGTCCCATGCAAGAAATGGGAATGAATGTCAAACACCCTGCCACCGTCACTCGACTGCAAGCATTGAGATACCTGGGTTTTTTAAATTCTAGTAAATCCGAAACTCGTCTGAAATTCATGAAACTTGGCATGCTATCATGGAGCGGCATCACATGTCGTGATAATTTTTTTTGTCCCATCTGGGGCAGGTTTGGGTATATCCTTCTCACAAACCAGAGCTTCTCACAACAAGCATGATGGTTTCAGTAGTTAGTATATTTATATGTGAACCTCTCTTTCTTATTACTTCCTATTAATTGCAACAATGACCAAAACTATGTTTGTCAACTCTCAACAACTTTTATTCATCATACTCTTATATGTGAAGTCATTACTCTCCATAAGATCCATATGATCTCTTTATTTCTTTTTAATTCTTCTCCTTTTTTATTTTATTCCCTCAAGATCATAGCAAAATAATAAAGCCCTTGACTCAACACTAATCTTTATTATATATAGCTCACTGACTCGATTACATAGAAGGATCATAAAGCAAAACTCACAACTTGATCATACTAAAACTTTATTCTACTAGATCAAGATATTATCAAAAGGATCGAACTAAGAAAAACGGTAAAGATAAAAGTGATGGTGATACGATACCGGGGCACTCCCCAAGCTTGGCAGTTGCCAAGGGGAGTGCCCATACCTGATGCTCAGTTCTTCTTTGTTGGTGAAGGTGTTGGTGATGATGGGTAGTCGCACATCGAGCGTAAGAGATCTTCCAATTTGCAGATAATGCCCTTGAGTGCGATGATATGCTCCTTCAACAAAATATTTTCACGTGTGAGATACTTGTTTTGAATACGAGCTAACTCAATCATCTTGAAAGCCTCAATCTCCGTTGGGGTAAAGAGATTGTGGTGAGGCGGAAGGATGTCTTCTTCTGCTACTGCCGGAACTTGATCCCCCATGGCTTTCTTGATCCCATCATCCTTGTTGATCTCTCCGGGTCCTTCTCTATTCAGCTCTATCTTCATTAGCCAAGCATTGTTGCCCTCATTGTTGGAGGAGGAGGGAGACGACATGATGCTTGTCCTTGACAACCCTGGCAGAAAACAGCTCGAAACAAGAACATGAGATTTTTGCGTGATACGGTGGTTAAAACCTTCGGGAGATTATATAATGAATTTTTACCGACCAAAAGAAGTATCAAGCAAGAAAATGGAGTCTGGAGAGCACACGAGGTGCCCACGAGGCAGGGGGCATGCCCAGGGGGTAGGGCGCGCCCTCCACCCTCATGGAAGCCCCGTGTCCTTTCTGGTCAGCTTCTTATTTTCCTATTTTTCTAAATATTCCAAAACGGAGAAAATTGCCATCTGTTTTGGAGTCGGTTTACTTACGGTACCACATACCTATTCCTTTTTGGAGTCTGAAACATTCTGGAAAGTGTCCCTTATGTATTCCTCCGGGGTTACGATTTCAATAATATTGGTTTCAACATTTATGGGATTACCTGAGATATAATGTTTGATTCTTTGACCATTCACCACCCTCGAATTTGTGCCTTCGAAGTTGTTGATTTTTATGGCACCAGAACGGTAGACCTCCTCGATGACGTAAGGGCCTTCCCATTTAGAGAGAAGTTTTCCTGCAAAAAATCTTAAACGAGAGTTGTATAGCAATACATAATCACCTACATTAAACTCACGCTTTTGTATCCTTTTATCATGCCATCTTTTAACTTTTTATTTAAACAGCTTGGCATTTTCATAGGCTTGGGTTATCCATTCATCAAGTGAGATAATGTCAAAAAGCCTCTTCTCACCGGCAAGTTTGAAGTCATAGTTGAGCTCTTTAATAGCCCAATATGCCTTATGTTCTAATTCAAGAGGTAAGTGACATGCTTTTCCATAAACCATTTTATACGGAGACATACCCATAGGGTTTTTATATGCAGTTCTATAGGCCCATAATGCATCATCAAGTTTCTTGGACCAATTCTTTCTAGATCTATTAACAGTCTTTTGCAAAATTAATTTGAGCTCTCTATTGCTAAGTTCTACTTGACCACTAGACTGTGGATGATAAGGGGATGCAATTCTATGATTAACATCATACTTAGCAAGCATTTTACAAAAAGCACCATGAATAAAGTGTGAACCACCATCAGTCATTAAATATCTAGGGACTCCAAACCTTGGAAAAATAACTTCTTTAAGCATCTTAATAGAGGTGTTATGATCAGCACTACTAGTTGGAATAGCTTCTACCCACTTAGTAACGTAATCAACAGCAACTAAAATATGTGTATACCCATTAGAGGAAGGAAAAGGTCCCATATAATCAAAGCCTAAAACATCAAATGGTTCAATAACAAGTTAATAATTCATAGGCATTTCTTGACGTCTACTAATATTACCAATGCTTTGACATTCATCACAAGATAAGACAAACTTACTGGCATCCTTGAAGAGAATAGGCCAATAAAAACCGGATTGCAATACCTTGTGTGCAGTTCTATCTCCAGCATGGTGTCCTCCATAGGCTTCGGAGTGACACTTGCATAGGATATGTTCTTATTCATGCTCAGGTACACAACGTCTAATAACACCATCTACTCCTTCTTTATAAAGATGTGGGTCATCCCAAAAGTAATGTCTTAAATATAGAAAAACTTTTTCTTTTGCTGGTATAAATTTAGCAACAATATAATTAGCATAATCAGCATACCATGGAGCAGTACGAGAAGCATTTATGAAATTTAATTGTTCATCAAGAAAGCTATCATCAATAGGTAGTGGGTCATCAAGAACATTCTCTAACCTAGACAAATTGTCTGCAACGGGGTTCTTAGCTCCCTTTCTATCAATAATATGCAAATCAAATTCTTGTAGTAGGAGAACCCATCTAATAAGTCTAGGTTTAGCATCTTTCTTTTCCATAAGATATTTAATAGCAGCATGATCAGTGTGAATAGTTAGTTTAGAATCAATAATATAAGGTCTGAACTTATCACAAGCAAATACGACTGCTAAAAATTCTTTTTTAGTAGTAGCATAATTTCTCTGGGCATTGTCTAGAGTTTTACTACCATATTGAATAACATTTAATTTCTTATCAACTCTTTACCCTAAAACAACACATATAGCATAATCACTAGCATCTCACATAATTTCAAAAGGTAAATTCCAATCAGGTGGCTGAACAATAGGTGCAGAAATCAAAGCTTTCTTAAGTATTTCAAATGCTTCTACACAATCATCATCGAAGACAAAAGTAATATCCTTTTGTAATAGGTTAGTCAGAGGCCGAGAAATTTTTGAGAAGTCCTTGATAAACCTCCTATAAAAACCAGCATGACCAAGGTAACTTCTTATACCTTTGATGTCCTTGGAAACACGGCATCTTTCCAATAGCGTCAACCTTAGCTTTATCAACTTCAATACCTCTTTCAGAAATTTGATGCCCCAAGACAATACCTTCATTAACCATAAAGTGGCACTTCTCCCAGTTCAAGACAAGATTAGTTTCTTCACATCTCTGCAAAACTCAATCAAGGTTGCTCAAGAAATCATCAAAAGAGGATCCATAAACGGAGAAATCGTCCATGAAAACCTCACAAATCTTTTCACAGAAGTCAGAGAATATAGCCATCATGCATCTTTGAAAGGTAGCGGGTGCATTACATAAACCAAAAGGCATACGTCTATAAGCAAAAGTACCGAAAGGGCAAGTAAAAGTGGTCTTTGCTTGATCATCAGCTGACACAGGTATTTGAGAGAATCGAGAGTAACCATCTAGAAAGCAAAAATGTGTATGTTTGGATAATATTTCTAGCATTTGATCAATGAAAGTCAAAGGGTAATGATCCTTTTTAGTAGCTTTATTTAATTTACATAAATCAATTACCATTCTATATCCTGTAATAATTCTTTGCGGGGTCAATTCATCTTTATCATTAGGAACTACAGTAATACCTCAATTCTTAGGGACACAATGGATAGGACTTACCCACTGACTATCAGCAACGGGATAAATTATACCTGCCTCAAGGAGCTTTAATATTTCCTTTCTTACCACTTCTTTCATCTTAGGATTTAGCCATCGTTGGTGATCAATAACTGGTTTGGCGTCTTTCTCCAAATTTATTTTGTGTTGACATAGAGTGGGACTAATGCCCTTAAGATTATCAAGAGTATATCCAATAGCAGCGCGGTGCTTCTTCAGAGTTTTCAATAATCTCTCTTTTTCATGTTCTGCAAGGTTAGCACTAATAATAACAGGATATATCTTCTTTTCATCAAGATAAGCATATTTAAGAGCATCAAGCAGTGGTTTAAGCTCAAACATGGGATCACCCTTGGGTGGAGGAGGATCCCCTAGGATTTCAACAGGCAAGTTGTGTTTCAGAATAGGTCCTTGTTTAAATAATACTTCATCTATCTCCCTTCTTTCCTTCATGAACATATCATTTTCATGGTCTAGCAAATATTGTTCTAAAGGATCAGTAGGAGGCACGGCAATAGAAGCAAGACCAATAATTTCATCTTTACTAGGAAATTCCTCATCACGGGGTTGTCTACGAAATTTAGCAAAATTAAACTCATGAGACATATCCCCTAAACCAACAGAAACAATATCCTTATTGCAATCTATCTTAGCGTTAACAGTATTCAAGAAGGGTCTACCAAATATAATGGGACAAAAGCTATCTTGTGGGGAACCAAGAACAAGAAAATCAGTAGGGTATTTAACTTTCCCACACAAGACTTCAACATCTCTAACAATCCCAATCGGCGAAATAGTATCTCTATTGGCAAGCTTAATGGTAACATCGATATCTTCTATCTCGGCAGGTGCAATATCATGCATAATTTCTTTGTATAAGGAATGAGGTATTGCACTTGCACTAGCACCCATATCACATAAGCCATGATAGCAATGATCTCCTATTTTAACAGAAATAACAGGCATGCCTACAACAGGTCTATGTTTATTTTTAGTGTCAGGTCTAGCAATTCTAGCAGTCTCATCACAGAAGTAAATAACATGCCCATCAATATTATCAGCCAAGAGATCTCTAACCATAGCAATATTAGGTTCAACTTTAACTTGCTCAGGGGGTTTGTGTGTCCTTCTATTACTTTTGTTGACTACAGTTGAAACTTTAGCATGATCCTTTACTCTAACAGGGAAAGGTGGTTTCTCAACATAAGCAGTAGGAACAACAGGATCATTATAAGTGATAGTATTTTCTTCAACTTTAATAGGTGAAAGTACTTTTACTTCAATGGGAGAATTATATTTAAAGCACTTCTCCTTAGGGAGATCGACATGAGTAGCAAAGGATTCACAAAAGGAAGCTACTATCTCAGAGTTAAGTCCATATTTAGTGCTAAATTCACGGAAAGCATTGGTATCCATAAAAGATTTAACACAATCAAACTTAGGTGTTATACCTGACTCCTTACCTTCGTCGAGGTCCCAATCTTCAGAGTTCCGTTTAATTCTTTCCAATAAATCTCATTTGAATTCAATAGTCTTCATCATAAAAGATCCAGTACAAGAAGTATCGAGCATGGAGCGATTACTGAGAGAAAGCCGAGCATAAAAATTTTGAATAATCGTTTCTCTTGAGAGCTCATGATTGGGGCATGAATATAAGATTGACTTAAGCCTCCCCCAAACTTGAGCAATGCTTTCTCCTTCGCGAGGCCAAAAATTATATATATAATTAGATCACGATGAACAAGATGCATGGGATAAAACTTCTGGTGAAATTCCAATTTCAATCACTTATACTCCCATGATCCCATATCATCACATAGCCTATACCATGTCAATGCATCTCCCTTCAAAGATAAAGGGAAGACCTTCTTCTTGATAACATCATCGGGCATACCTGCAAGCTTGAATAATCCACAAACTTCATCCACATAGATTAAGTGTAAATCGGGATGCAATGTCCCATCTCCTGCAAAAGGATTAGCTAGCAGTTTCTCTATCGTACCCGAAAGAATTTCAAAGTAAACATTTTCAGTAGGTTGAGGAGCAACTCTTTCCTCTACTGGTCGGGGTGAAGATACCCCGAAAAATCCCCTCAAAGGATTATGTTCCATAGTAACAAGTGACAGTAAATTTCAACACACTATATAAATTTTCCTTACCAAATTCCACCTACCAAAGGCGCTTCACTCCCCGGCAACGGCGCCAGAAAAGAGTCTTGATGACCCGCAAGTGTAGGGGATCTATCGTAGCTTTTCGATAAGTAAGAGTGTCGAACCCAACGAGGAGCAGAAGGAAATGATAAGCAGTATTCAGTAAGGTATTCTCTGCAAGCACTGAAATTATCGGTAACAAATAGTTTTGTGATAAGGTAATTTGTAACGAGTAGCAAGTAATAAAAGTAAATAAGGTGCAGCAGGATGGCCCAATCCTTTTTGTAGCAAATAAAAATCCTGGACAAACTCTTATATGAAGGAAAGCGCTCCCGAGGACACATGGGAATTATCGTCAAGCTAGTTTTCATCACGTTCATATGATTCGCGTTCCGTACTTTGATAATCTGATATGTGGGTGGACCAGTGCTTGGGTGTTGTCCTTACTTGGACAAGAATCCCACTTATGATTAACCCCCATTGCAAGCATCTGCAACTACAATAGAAGTATTAAGGTAAACCTAACCATAGCATGAAACATATGGATCCAAATCAGCCCCTTACGAAGCAACGCATAAACTAGGGTTTAAGCTTCTGTCGCTCTAGAAACCCATCATCTACTTATTACTTCCCAATGCCTCCCTCGAGGCCCAAACAATGGTGAAGTGTCATGTAGTCGACGTTCACATGACACCACTAGAGGGATGACAACATACATCTCATCAAAATATCGAACGAATACCAAATTCACATGACTACTAATAGCAAGACTTCTCCCATGTCCTCGGGAGCAAACGTAACTACTCACAAAGCATATTCATGTTCATAATCAGAGGGGTATTAATATGCATAATGGATCTGAACATATGATTTTCCACCAAGTAAACCAACTAGCATCAACTACAAGGAGTAATCAACACTACTAGCAACCCACAGGTACCAATCTGAGGTTTGGATACAAAGATTGGATACAAGAGATGAACTAGGGTTTGAGATGAGATGGTGCTGGTGAAGATGTTGATGGAGATTGACCCCCTCCCGATGAGAGGATCGTTGGTGATAACGATGGTGATGATTTCCCCCTCTCGGAGGGAAGTTTCCCCGGCAGAACAGCTCTACCGGAGCCTTAGATTGGTTCCGCCAAGGTTCCGCCTCATGGCGGCGGAGTTTCTTCCCCAAATCTTGCTTCTGATTTTTTCCTTGACGAAAGACCTCATATAGAAGAAGATGGGCATCGGAGGGCCACCAGGGGGCCCACGAGGCAGGAGGCGCGCCCAGGGGGGTAGGGCACGCCCCCCACCCTCGTGGCCAGGGTGTGGTCCCCCTCTGGAACTTTCTTCGCTCAATATTTTTTATATATTTTGGAAATAACTTCCGTGAAGTTTCAGGACTTTTGGAGCTATGCAGAATAGGTCTCTAATATTTGCTCCTTTTCTAGCCTAGAATCCCAGCTGTCGGCATTCTCCCTCTTCATGTAAACCTTGTAAAATAAGAGAGAATAGGCATAAGTATTGTGACATAATGTGTAATAACAGCCCATAATGCAATAAATATCGATATAAAAGCATGATGCAAAATGGACGTATCAGTGAGGCGCTTTACCCCCACTACCACTGCAGCCTTCAGGCTGGCTATGAGGCCTTCGTATTCTGCAATGTTGTTGGAGACCTTCTCGCCCTGCTAGAAGCAGAGCTGCACGGCGTAGCAGAGCTTGTCTTGAGTGGGCGAGATGAGCACTGCTCCAGCCCCCGCGCCTTGGGGCGTGAAGGCACCATCGAAATAGATGACCCAGCCATCGGGCGCCTCGCTTCCCGGTGAGAGGGACCGGTCTTCGCCTACTTCAAGCGCCGGGGCGTCTGTCCATTCTGCCATGAAATAAGCGAGCGTAGCTCCCTTGATGACCCTGGTAGTGCTGAACTCCAACTGGAATGCTTGCAACTCGATGTTCCACTCAACGACCCTTCTAGCAGAGTTGGGGCTCCTGAGCACTCTCTCCAATGGGTAGGCTGAGACGACCTTGATGGGGTGGCCTTGAAAGTAGTGCTGCAGCTTTCGTGAGGCCACCAGGAGCGCGAGCAGGAGCTTCTGAGGCATGGGGTATCGTGCTCTAGCGTCTGGTAACACCGTGCTGATGAAGTATACCAGGTGCTCGACGAGGGTAGGCGTGCTGATGAGGCTTGCTTCTTCTGGAAGCTGGGGTGCCTCCTGAGGTGGTGGAACCCCCGGCGCTTGATCGCTTGCCAAGGCCTTTGGGGTCCGAGAACGTCGTCCTGCTGAGCTTGCTCTTTTGTTGTTGCTGCTGCGGCCCTTGTGGCTCCCTCCCGGTCTTGTGTCGCCTCTGCTGGGGGTGTGGCTCGGCATGACGCGCCCTTGGCTTGGTGTTCTTCCCGAACCGCTACTAGGGACGCGCTGGCAGAGTAGGGAGTGGCGGCAAGATGGAGCATTAGGGGCTTGAGAGGCCGTGGTGCCACCATCACTGGGGGGCTAGTCAGGTATCTCTTGAGGTCTTGAAATGCTCGGACTGCCTCCGGGGTCCACTCGAACGGGCCCTTCTTCTTCATCAGCTTGAAGAAGGGTAGGGCTCGCTCTCCCAGCTTGGAAATAAAGCGTCCCAATGCAGTCACCTGTCCAGCAAGCTTCTGCATTTCCTTGAGGGTTTGCGGTGGACTCATGTCTTCAATGGCCTTGATCTTCTCTGGTTTGGCCTCGATCCCCTTGTGGGACACAAGGAAGCCCAACTGTTTGCCGGAAGGGACGCCAAACACGCACTTCTCCGGGTTGAGCCACAAGTCCACCTGACGGAGGCTTTCAAAGGTCTCCTCCATGTCTTGGATCAAGGTCCTCGCCTCCCGAGACTTCACCATGATGTCGTCGACGTAGGCTTTAGTGTTCCTCCCGAGCTGCCGATCCAAGGCGATGTGCATGAGCCGCTGGAAGGTTGCGCCTGTGTTGCGCAGTCCGAAAGGCATGCAAGTGTAGTAGTACACCCCACACGGGGTCAGGAAGGCCGTCTTCTCCACATCTTCTACCACCATCTTGATCTGGTGATATCCTGAGAACACATCCAGGAAGCACAGCAAGTCGCACTCGGCAGTGGAGTCGACGATCTGGTCGATGCGCGGAAGTGGGAACGGATCTTGGGGGCAGGCCTTGTTGAGGTTGGTGAAGTCGATGCACATCCGCTCCTTCCCGCCTTTCTTGGGGACAACGACGGGGTTCGCCAGCCACTCTGGGTGCCGAACCTCGCGAATGACACCCGTAGCCTCCAGCTTGCGAGTTTCTTGGACGATGAAAGCTTGCTTCTCCGTGGACTGCCGCCTCACCTTTTGCTTCACGAGGCGTACGTTGGGGCACACCTTCATGTGGTGCTCTATCACCTCTCTTGGGACCCCCACCAGCTGATCAGGCTCCCAAGCAAACACTTCCTTGTTTGCGCGCAAGAACCTCACCAACGCCTCCTCCTGATCAGGCTCAAGGTTGGCGCCTATGGTAAAGGTCGCCCCTGAGGACCCTTCCTCCTCCACCGGCACTCGCTTGGTTTCTGCCTTGTCCTGCGTGAAAAATTGCTTCTTCTTGGTTGGTGCGGCTCTCTTGGCCTTGGAGGTATCCGAGTCGAAGGGTTGTGCTGCTGCGGCGGTCTTGAGGGCAAGCTTGAGCGTCATCAAGGCTTCCTTGGTGTCCCCTTGATGGTGAGGACACCCTCGCTCCCGGCATCTTCATGAGGTTGTAAGCCGGATGGGTCACTGCCATGAACTGGGCTAGAGCTGGGTACCCGAGGATGGCATTGTACGGGAGGCCGATGTGGGCGATGTCGAAGTCGATGAGCTCGGTGCAGTAGTTTTCTCGCATGCCGGAGGTCATGGGGAGGCGGATCTTCCCCAGAGAGCGGGCGAAGCCTCCACCGACCCCCAAGAAAGGCCTGCTAGGGCGGAGCCGCTCGAGCGGTACGGGAAGAAGGCTGAAGGCCTCGATGGAGAGCACGTTGAGGCCGGCACCGCTGTCAACGAGCGTCTTGGTGATGGATATGTGGCAGATGGTGGGCGTGCAAAGCATTGGGAGCGCACCCGAGCCGACGGTGGAGGCGGGATGATCCCCTGAGTCGAAGGTGAGGTCGGCCTCGGGTGCGGCCCAGTCCGGCGGAGCCCCCGGGCGCTTGGAAGTGGTGCCGATCTGGCAAAAGAACGGCTTGACGCGACAATCTGAGGGTGGTGCTTGCGAGCCGCCGAGGAGGGCCGCAACCGCATGGTGCGCCGGTGCCCCGTAGCGCGCAATGAAGAGGCCGCGCAACTCCTCCCAGGACGCCACTGTGGATCCGGGGAGGTTGAGTAGCCAGGCACATGGTGCTCCAGTGAGGGCCATGGGAAGCCAATTGGCCATGACCTTGTCGTTGCCCCCGGCCTTAAGGATGGCTTCCTCATACGCCAGCAGGAAAGCCGATGGGTCCGTCGCGCCGTCATAGTGCGGCGGCATCTCCAGCTTGAACTTGGGTGGCCACTTCACATGCCGCGGGGCGGGAGCAAGGGCTTGGAGCCCCCTAGTGCCATTGTGAGCACCCGTGGATCCGGCCGGCGGGGCGGTGCCAGCTATGGAGAATGGGCGCGAAGATGGTGGAGCGTGAATCGATGGAAGAAAACTCCGATGCACCCCCTACCTAGCGCGCCAAATGTCGGATCACAGGTTCCTGCAAACCCTCAAGGTTCGAACACTGGGGTGCGTGCGAAGATCTCCCCTCTACCGATCCACCTCCTAACTCAGCTATCATCTTACGAACTAACTCGGCGAACTCGAAACATAAAGGACACAAGATTTATACTGGTTCGGGCCACCGTTGTGGTGTAATACCCTACTCCAGTGTGGTGTGGTGGATTGCCTCTTGGGCTGAGGGTGAATAGTACAAGGGGAAGAACAGCCTCCTGAGGAAAGGTGTTCTTGTGCTTGGTGAACTTGTGGTTGTCCTGGTCTCTCTTGGCCAGACCGATCGATCGATCCCCTAGCTACGGTGGTGGCTAGTCCTATTTATAGGGGACCTGGTCCTATGCCCAATATTAAGCGGGAACGGAGCCAACAACGGCCAATTCGAAAGGGGACAGCGAGTACAACTTATCCTGACAAAAGCTGTCTACGTCTGCAAAAGGCTCTGGTGGTGACGTCGTCTTGGGCTCCATGGTGACCTCCGTCTTGCCGTCTTTCTGGTCTTGGTCTCGTTGCACCGATATGGAAACCTTTGCTTGACGCATCGGTACTCCGTGCCTGCGCTTGCTTCCTTAGCACCAAAGAGGAAACAAGGACTCTGTGCACGCTGGCACCCGCCTGACGCCCGCCTGGTCTCGATCGTCATGGCTCGCGTCATCGGAACCTCGCGAGGTTTGCCTGGCCCTGATCTCTCCATCCCTCGCGAGCGAGCCCGGTGAGGACGCTCCTGAGGAGGTCTTGTGTCGTTCTCCTCATGAGGCTTAGCCCCTCGCGAGGGTCTTGAGTCCTTGCTGGCGAAGATGGGACGTACGGTCCCGCTCGCAGAGCCACGCCGTCGGCCGCAGGCAGGCAAGTCTGGGGACCCCCGTTCCCAGGACGCCGACACGCTCCATGGGCTATGTCGCCCGTAGCAGGCAGCGGACGAGGTAACGAGAGGGACGGTGCAGGCAAGCCCCCAGTCGCGCTGACTAGCTCGGCGATGCAGTCCAACCAATCTTCATAGAGGTCGTCGACTGGGCGGTAGCACAGGAGCTCACATGCCATGAGCAAGACAGCTTGCGCATTCGCCGAACCATGACGAGCAGGGACGACAAGCCGGCCGAAGTTAGCGACGGGGTGGCGGTGCGTCCATAGCGCCGCATTGTGGGGTGCTACTACGAAGCTTGCTGCTCGTGCCCCGGCGGGCCGGTGACGGCGTTGGCGGCAGGTGATGAAGAACGACGGGGAGGTCCGCTGACGGGCGTCGTCTAGGCGATGCGCGCGGCGAGAGCGGCTCGACGCTCAGCATGGGCTCGGCGAGCATCAGCCATGGAGATGGTGGAGCGGCAGCGAGTCGATCGACGGGAGAGAAGCTTCGGAACACCCCTACCTGGCACGCCAAATGTCGGATCCTGGGCTCCGCATACCCTTGAGAGGTTCGAACACTGGGGTGCGTACGAGGAACTCCCTCTCCCCAACCTGCTGGCCCAACGATTTCGCAGCCTAGCTCGACAAACCCAAGGGACAAGCGACACCGTAGTTTATCCTGGTTCAGGCCACCTTGTGGTGTAATACCCTACTCTAGTTTTGTGGTGGATTGCCTCGAGGGGCTGGGGATGAACTAATACAAAGGACGAACCACCTCAGGAGGTGAGGTGTTCTTGAGCTCGATGAGTTGGTGGGTGTGAGGATGGTCTGAATGATCCCCTCTCCTCTTGGGTGGTGGCTAAGTCCTATTTATAGTGGCCTTGTTCCTCTTCCTAAATGTAGGCGGGAAGGGATCCCACAACGGCCAAATTCAAAGGGAGACAACTAGTACAAGTTATCCTGACAAAAGTAGTCTTCGCTTGCAAAGGCTCTGGTGGTGACGCTGTAGTGGGCTCCACGATGACCTCCGTCCTGGCGGTCTTGGTCTTGTTGCACCAATATGGAAACCTTTGCCTGATTCCTCGAGACTCCGCGCCTGCGCTTGCCTCCTTGGCACCAAAGGGGAAACTGGCACACTGCGCCCACTGGCGCCCGCCTGGCCTTGGTCGTCATGGCTCACGTCATGTGAACCTCGCGAGGTACACCTTGCATTGATATCTCTGCTCCTCGTGAGCCAGCCTAGTGAGGCCGCCCCCCAGGGAGGTCTTGGTGTCGTCCGCCTCGCGAGGGTCTTGAGTCGGTGCTGCCAAAACTGGGCCGTACCGGGCCGCTGATGGAGCCACGCCGTGGGCTGCGGGCAGGCAAGTCTGGGTACCCCCGTTCCCAGGACGCCCACAAATGTTCTAATAATGATGATCATCACACTTTTATTTACTTACAACTCAAGAATTACAACTCAATACTTAGAACAAAATATTACTCATAATGAATGCCTCCAGCGATGTACCGGGATGTGCAATGATCTAGCGTAGCAAATGACATCAAAAAACGGACAAGCCATGTAAACATCATGCTGCTTTCTTACGATCATGCAAAGCAATATGACAATGATGGAGCGTGTCATAATAAAATGGAATGGTGGAAAGTTGCATGGCAATATATCTTCGAATGGCTATGGAAATGCCATAATAGGTAGGTATGGTGGCTGTTCTGAGGAAGGTATAAGGTGGGTGTAAGGCACTGGCGAAAGTTGCGCGGTACTAGAGAGGCTAGCAATGGTGTAAGGGTGAGAGTGCGTATAATCCATGGACTCGACATTAGTCATAAAGAACTTACATACTTATTGCAAAAATCTATTAGTCATCGAAACAAATTACTACACGCATGCTCCGAGGGGGATAGATTGGTAGGAAAAGACTATCGCTCGTCCCCGACCGCCACTCATAAGGAAGACAATCAATAAGTAAATTGCCCTGACTTCATCACATAACGGTTCACCATACGTGCATGCTACAGGAATGACAAACTTTAACACAAGTATTTCTACAATCCATAATTACTCACTAGCATGACTCTAATATCACCATCCTCATATCTCAAAACAATCATAAGGAATCAAACTTCTCACAGTATTCAATGCACTTTATATGAAAGTTTTTATTATATCCCTCTTGGATGCCCGTCATATTAGGAATAAATTCATAACGAACGCAAATTACAACGTTGTTTAGAGAGACTCTCAAAATAATATAAGTGAAGCATGAGAGTTCAAAAATTTCTATAAAATAAAACCACCGCCGTGCTCTAAAAAGATACAAGTGAAGCACTAGAGCAAAATTGCCTAGCTCAAAAGATATAAGTGAAGCACATAGAGTATTCTAATAAATCATGATTCATGCATGTTTCTCTCAAAAGGTGTGTACAGCAAGGATTATTGTGGCAAACTAAAAAGTAAAGACTCATATCATACCAGATGCTCCAAGCAAAAAACATATCATGCGATGAATAAAAATATAGCCTCAAGTAAATTTACCGATAGACGAAGACGAAAGAGGGGATGCCATCCGGGGCATCCCCAAGCTTAGGGCCTTGGTTGTCCTTGAATATTACCTTGGGGTGCCTTGGGAATCCCCAAGCTTAGGCTCTTGCCACTCCTTATTCCATAGTCCATCAAATAAAATCACCACTTTTGGTACTGTTGTGAACTCATTCTTTATTTACATTGGTGTATACTGTATTCCAACTTCTCCATGGTTCATACCCCCTGATACTACCCATAGATTCATCAAAATAAGCAAACAACACATAGAAAACAGAATCTGTCAGAAACAAAACAGTCTGTAGCAAACTATAAACTTAGAGTACTTCTGTAACTCCAAAAATTCTGAAAAAATAGGACAAAAGAGTAAATTTGTATATCAATCTTCTGTAAAAAAATCAAGAATTTATCACGTTCCAGCAGCTCATATCAATTATGTTTCTGGACGCAAAAGTTTCTGTTTTTCAGCAAGAGCAAATAAACTATCATCGTAAGCCATCCCAAAGGTCTTACTTGGCACAAACACTAATTAAAAAACAAACACACATCTAACCAGAGGCTAGAATAATTATTTATTGAAAAACATAACCAAAAAGCAAGAACAAAAAATAAAATTGGGTTGCCTCCCAACAAGCGCTATTGTTTAACGCCCTTAGCTAGGCATAAAAACATAGATCTAGGTATTGTCATCTTTGGTATGCAATCCATAAGTAGCTCTCATAATAGGTTCATATGGCGACTTAATTTTATTTCTAGGAAAGTGTTCCATGCCCTTACTTAACAAAAATTGAAATCTAATGTTTCCTTCTTTCATATCAATAATTGCACCAATTGTTCTAAGGAAAGGTCTACCAAGAATAATAGGACATGTAGGATTGCAATATATATCAAGAAAATGAAATCTATATGCACATAATTCCTATTTGCAACAATAAGAACATCATTAATACTTCCCATAGGTTTCTTAATAGTGGAATCCACAAGATGCAAATTTAAAGAACAATCATCAAATTCACGGAAACCTGACACATCACATAAAGTTTTTGGAATCATGGAAATGCTAGCACCCAAATCACACAAAGCATGACACTCATAATATTTGTTTTTAATCTTAATAGTAGGTTCCCACTCATCATAAAGTTTTTCTTGGAATAGAAACTTCCAATTCAAGCGTTTCTTCAAAAGATTTCATCATAGCATCAACGATATGTTTAGTAAAAGCTTTATTTTGATTATAAGCATGAGGAGAATTCAACACGGATTGCAACAAGGAAATACAATCTATTAAGGAACAATTATCATAATTAAATTCCTTGAAATCCAAAAGAGTGGGTTCATCGCTACTTATAGTTTTGACCTCTCCAATCGCACTTTTATCAATTTTTGCATCAAGATCTATAAACTCCAAATCATTGGGACGCCTTTTAACTAAAGTTGACTCATCTCCAGTCCCATCTTTATCAAGATTTATAATGGAAAATAAAGATTCAATATGAGTCACATCAATCACTTTAAGATCTTCATCATTATTTTCACAAAACTTCGGTTTAGCGGCCATCTTATTTACCAAAGTGGTTGTTTATCAGAAATTTGGCCAACTAAATTTTCAAGATGAGAAAATTGAGATTTAAGACCATAAAATTATTTAGACATATAGTCGAGCTCTTTATCCATATACTCCATAAAATTTTTCTGCTCCTTGAGCTCGTTCCTAAAGAAACTATTATGCTCAAATTGTAAGGACATGAAGCTCCTAGTATTATCTTCAATTTCTTCCAACTTATTATAGTAAGGATCAAAGTTCTTGGATTTAACCATCAAGGCAAGCTAACACACAAGCAGACAAAAAGAAAATGAAAAGACGAACGGAAGAAGGGCGAATAAAAAGGCAAATCTTTTTGAAAATTGTTTTAGAAGTGGGGGAGGGGAAATGAGAGGCAAATGGCGAATAATGCAATGCAAGAGATGAGAGTTTTATGATGGGTACTTGGTAGGCTTGATGTATATCTCCCCGGCAACGGTGCCAGAAATTCGTCCTGGTACTTCTTGAGCTTGCGTTGGTTTTTCCCTTGAAGATGAAAGGGTGATGTAACACAGTAGAGATAAGTATTTCCCTTGGTTAAGAACCAAGGTATCAATCCAGTAGGAGAAACGCGCAAGTCCCCAATAGATGCACCAACACAAATAATGAAACACTTTCACCCAACGCGATAAAGGGGTTGTCAATCCCTTCGGTCACTTGCAAAGGTGAGATCTGGTAGAGATAGATAAAACTAAACAAAAGATAAAATATTTTTGGGTTTTTTGGTTTATAGATCTGAAAATAAAATATTGCAAAATAGTATATCGAAAATTAATATGATGGAAAATAGACCCTGGGGCCATAGGTTTCACTAGAGGCTTCTCTCTTCAAGGCAAATAATATGGTGGGTGAACAAATTACTGCCGAGCAATTGATAAAAAAGTGCAAAGTTATGACGATATCCAAGGCAATGATTATGCAATATAGGCATCACAATCCGTGTCAAGCAGACCGGCTCCTGCCTGCATCTACTACTATTACTCCACACATCGACTGCTATTCAGCATGCATCTAGAGTTAAGTTCATAAAGAATGGAGTAACGCCTTAAGAAGATGACATGATGTAGAGGAATAAACTCAAGAAATATGATGAAAACCCCATCTTTTTATCCTCGATGGCAAAAATTCAATACGTGTCTCGCAACCCCTACTTTGTTACTGGGTGAAATCTCGCAAGATTGAACCCAAAACTAATCACCTCTCCCATTGCAAGAAAAACCAATCTAGTTGGCCAAACCAAACCGATAATTCAAAGAGAAATGCAAAGATATCAAATCATGCATATAAGAATTCATAGAAGATTCAAATAACATTCATAGATAAGCTGGTCATAAATCCACAATTCATCGGATCTCGAAAAACACACCACAAAAGAAGATTACATCGGATAGATCTCCAAGAACATCAAGGAGAACATGGTATTGAGAATCAAAGAGCGGGAAGAACCCATCTATCTACTAGCTATGGACCCGTAGGTCTGTGGTAAACTACTCACGCTTCATCGGAAGGGCAATATAGTTGATGTAGATGCGTTCCGTGGTCGAATCATCCTCCGCAGGATGCCGGAAAAGGCCCCAAGATGGGATATCACAAGAACAGAAGGTTGCGGCAGTGGAAAAGTGTTTTCATGGATGCTTCTGAGGGTTTTGGAATATATGTGAATATATAGGAGGAAGATCTAGGTCAGGGAGTCACCGAGGGGGCCATAAGGTAGGGGCGCCCCCCCTAGGGCGCGCCCTCCACCCTTGCCGCCGCCTCATGGCTCTTCTGACTTGCACTCCAAGTCCCCTGGGTGTCTTCTAGTCCAAGAAAAATCATCGTGAAGTTTTATTCCATTTGGTATTCCTTTTCTACGAAGCTTGAAAACAAGGAAAAAACATAAACTGGCACCGGACTCTATGTTAATAAGTTAGTCCCAAAAATAATATAAATATCATATTAATGCATATAAAACATCCAAAAACAGATAATATAATAGAATGGAACAATCAAAAATTATAGATACGTTGGAGACGTATCAATAACCTTGGTTCTTAACTGAGGGAAATACTTATCTCTACTATATTGCATCATCCTCTCCTCTTCGGGAAATCCCAACGCAGTTCACAAGTAACATATCACAGCTTTCTGGACGCACTGCTTGAACACCATGGAGCAAGATAGAGAAAAAACTCATATCCCAGTTGATCGAGCTGAACCCATCCACCTCTGGGAAGGTGCATCATCCACTTCTTTCTAGTTTCTGACAAGGCTACCCGCACTAGCTTCTGACTTCTACTCCAAAACCTGAACTTCACAGATCTGAAGCCTAAACCTTGACTACTTCCATCACTTCACGGAGCAGGTCTTGTTTTCAAACTTGCGTTTGGGTTAAATGCAGAAAATCAATTCAATTTTCATGACATTGAGGATCTATTAGATGAGCTACATGGTGCACAACAATTTTCCAAACTTGATTTGAGATCAGGTTATCATCAAATAAGAATGAGAAGAGAAGACATTCATTAAACAGCTTTTAGGACATATTTTTGTCATTATGAATACTTAGTGATGCCATTTGGACTCACTAATGCACGTGCTACCTTCCAATCTTTAATGAATCATGCTTTTGCTTCGGAAATACCTTTTGGTATTCTTTGATGATATTCTGATATATAGCAAGACCAAACAAGCTCATCTCAAGCATCTCAAGTTAGTCCTAGACATTCTAAGGTCACAAAAACTATATGCTAAGATTAGCAAATGTAGTTTTCTTGTCCCTCAAGTGGAGTATTTAGGGCATGTTATCTAAGCATATGGTCTATCTACAGACCCCCAGAAATAGTTGCCATCAAAGAATGGCCAGCACCTAAGACTTTCACTTAGCCGAGGAGTTTTCTTGGTATGGCTGCAGAAAAGGAAGATTTGTCCAGAATTATGGGATCATTTTTTTTCGTGACTGTCTAAAAAAAGATTCATTCCAGTGGTCAGATGCTCAAATTGAGGCCTTCACAACATTGAAGAATTGCCTGGTCACTGCTCCTGCTATGGCTTTGCCTGATTTGACCCCACCATTTACTTTTTAAACAGATGCATAAGGTCAAGGTATTGGTTCTGTCCTCATGCAACAAGGCAAACCAATTTCTTATTTCAGTAAAACCCTTAGACCCAGAAATGCAACTTTGTCAACTTATGATAAGGAAAAGCTTTAGCAATTTTTGAATCCTTGAAGAGATGGCGCTGCTACTTTCTTGGTTCCTAATTCTTTTCTTGATCAAAACTGATCAACAAAGCCTTAAATACATCACAGAACAAAAAGTCTCTGAGGGCATCCAGCACAAGCTTATGTTAAAGTTGCTTGAATTCATTTACAAGATTGAATACAAAAAAAGAAAACAAGCTTGCAAATGCTTTGAGCAGAAGAGATTCTCTTATGATGGCATTCACTGCAGCTATTCCTACTTGGGCTTCAACTGTAGAAACCATCTACACTAATGATGATACTACAAATCTCTGCTTGAGAAGCTCACTGTATCAGCCAATGCAGCACCCCCTTATACTCTTCATTCCGGTATTTTGAGATATAAAGGAAGAACGTATCTGGGATCAGATGCTGTTCTTAAACACCAAATCATTGATTCACTTCACAACTCTCCCATAGGCCATTCAGGCATTGTGGCTACTTATCGAAGGGTAAAAAAGCTATTTTATTGGCGCGAGGCCAGGAGATTGGAACTTTACTACATGAGTGTGCAGTTTGCCAAAGAGTCAAGGGAGAGCATTGCCACTACCCTGGTCTCCTAGATCCACTACCATTACCTACTTCTGCTTGGACTAACATCTCCCGGGATCTCATTGAGGGTCTTCCCAAATCATTGGGCAAAGAAGTCATATCGTTGGTGGTGGAGAGGTTCACTAAATATTCTCATTTCATTTCCCTTGCTCACCCTTATACAGTACAATCAGTCTCTCATGCTTTCATTGATATTGTTTTTAAGTAGAATGGATTTCCAAAGTCAATAGTCTCTGATAGAAACTGGATATTCATGAGTAACATGTGGTAGGCCTTCTTCAAAGCACTTTAAGTGAAATCAAGGTTTAGCTCTGCCTATCACCCGCAATCAGATGGCCAGATAGAACGTGTGAATCAGTGTGTGTGGAAAATTACTTGCGTTGCATGGTTTTTCAGCAACCAAAGAAGTGGGCTAGTTTGGATCAAGCAAATGCCACTTGGGAGGATGCCGACTTCATCAAAGGTCTCTTTTCGGAGTTCTATACAACTCCTATTCGTGGTTGGTGCCCTAGTTCCAACACTTGACAATGTTTTGGGGGAAGTATTGTCATATCTGAAGATTATTGTACATAACTCTCGATTGAATTCAGAGTGATGCTTTACTTCATTTGTTGTGAACGGAGCCAAGAGGCTTGCATTCATATTTCTTCAGTTACTTGTCTGTTTACTTTCCCAAGTAGCCCAGGGTCAGGAGCTAGGACTTCTGAGGTGAACAGTCCCTCAAAGTAACCCTGTATCAGAGATGCTAACTGGTCATTACCTTCGATCATGTTGCTGTTTGAGTCATTCAAAAACTTTATTATGTTCTTTTTTCTTCGTTGCAAAATGGTGTCATGAAAGAAGCTCGTATTTCGGTCTCCATGGCGAAGCCAATTAGCCCTTCCTCTTTGCAGCCATTAATCCAGGTGCAAACTCTCTCAATTAAGTGTTGGAAGCAGTCACTCCTATCCACTCCTACCAAGGAGGGGAGCCCCAAGTATTTGTCAGTGAGCGATTCAGTGACAATATTCAGCAGGTTGCATACCTCTTGTCTGCCCCCCCCCCCTATCTGTGTAAGGGTCCTAGGTAAAACTCTCTTCATTGAAGGCAGTACGTGGGTATCCATCTTATCTATAGTCTGCGGGTCATCCACATGACCAAAACAAAGGGTACGAAAGCAGTGAAACCAATATATCTGTTGAAGGCGATCCCAGCGGTCCTATTTATTAAGTTGCAACGACGAGTATCTTGCTTGTGGCATTGGCCGTTTGGCAGCTAGCTATTGCATTTGAAGGCTCCACAGAAAGAACCCGCAGGTAGGTACTATTATGTTAGGTGGCTTCGAAATTGGTCGTTGGGCAACTATCTATTGCATTCAAAGGCTCCACAGAAAGAACCTATAGGTACTATTACGATAGGTGGCTTCGAATCCAATTTGTTAGTCGTTCACATCTCGATTAACAAAAATTAAGCTTGAATCCCTCCATTCATAGATCAATAAGCTAAAGTTGTTAAAACAATGCCCCAGTGAAAAGGTAGCAGAAGGTCGTTCTTTCTTACTCGAAGTTGCACTCAGGTGTTGCCGTTATAGAGCTAGGCGATATTCTCTGTGTAAACCAATACTGTATCCGTTCGATATGGACCATTCTATAAGTATAGTCATTTCAGTCTTTCTCAAAGGATCTCTAGTCTATTGTGAACCTTCCCTTCGAAACCAACCCCACACGAATACTTCTACCCCTTATCACAGCTCCAATGCCCATGCATCTGTCTCTAGCACAAATCATTCACTGAAATCAAGGAGAACCAACACAGGGGACTCAATTAAAGCTTGCTTGAGTGTACGTGCGTACTTCCGCTGATGAAGGAAGAAGCCATCCGGGCGGCGCACCACCTCTACACCGAGGAAGTAGTGCAAAGGACCCAAGTCCTTGATGGCGAACTCAGCGCGAAGACGAGCCGTGAGCTGACTGAGGAGACCAGTCGTACATGTCGTCAGGATGATGTCGTCGACATAGAGCAGCAAGTAGGCCGTGTCAGAGCCCTGATGGTAGACGAAGAGCGAGGCATCCGAGCGGGTAGAGCGGAACCCAAGCTGGAGGGGAAACGCCGCAATGCGCTGGTACCAAGCGTGCGGAGCCTGCTTGAGGCCGTACAAGGACCGCGAAAGCAGGCACACGTGGTCGGGAAGTGTCGGGTCAACAAACCCAGTGGGCCGCTGGCATAAGACCTGCTCCTCGAGGTGACCATGGAGGAAGGCGTTGGAGACGTTCATCTGGTACACCGGCCAAGCACGGCAGACCGCAAGGTGGAGAACCATGTGTATCGTGTCGGGCTTGACGACCGGAGCGAAGGTGTCGGTGAAGTCAATAACAGCACGCTGTCGGAAGCCACGAACGACCCAGGGCGCTTTGTAGCGATCAAGGGTACCATCAGGACGGAGCTTGTGTTTAAAAATCCACTTTCCGGTAATCATGTTGGCATGCTGGGGACGGGGGACAAGCTGCCATGTCCGGTTGCGCAACAGGGCGTCAAACTCCTCTTGCATCGCAGCCATCCAGAGCGGGTCACGAAGAGCGGCTCGAATAGAGGACGGCAACGGCGATGGCTCAGAGGTGGACGCCGCATGGACGTAGTCATCCGAGGCGTAGCGCGAGCTCGGGCGAAAAACGGGCGCGGGTGACCGGACCGGCCACAGAAGGCGCCGAGGAGGCCGGGGGCCCCGAGGGGGGCGCAGGGCCCGGGGGCGCCGGGGGGACGGGGGAGTCAGGGGCTCTAGTGCCGCGGATGTAGGAGGCACCGCATGCGGGGGGCGCGCCTCAAAGCCAGGGCGGGCCAAGAGAGGCGCGCGGGCGCCCTGGGAGAGGCGTCGAGGAGCCCGCGTCACCGGTGGCGGGAGGAACAGCCGGGGGTACCTGCTGAAATGGAAACACATGCTCATCAAAGTAAACGTGTCGGGAAGTGACCACACGGTGGGAGACAGGATCGTAGCACCGATATCCCTTGGAGTTGGAGGAGTAGCCGATGAAGATGTGTTAGGACCCCGATTCCAAGTCACATTGATCTAGCCGGTAACACCTCATATCACTTTGCGGCCTCACGCACGGTATTCCCACGGGTGTCGCCTTACCATGGCCCGGGACCGTTTGCGCCTTTTGGCTCACGTATATGATAGTATCGCTAGCATCCATATGACAGAGAACCCGGGCCGACATGGCTAGTCGTGAACCCAAAGCGGCACAGACCTATGGAGACATGCATACATGAATCACATCGAGCATGTCGGTCATCAGCGAGTGAATCCGGGTTGTAGCACTGAGCTAACAGGACTCCGGGGAACCCGGGCTGTAGCAAGCTAGGCAGGACTCCGGAAGTCACCGCGTGACATTTCCCCGAAGGGACAGACATAGGAACGAAGTGAAACACATGTCGGCCAGTCAAGTGTCCTGAGCAGTAGTGTTGGGCTAGCAGGACTCCGGTGAACCGGGCTGTAGCGGACTATTATGGCTCAAGGAGCACTAGACTACATTTCCCCATAAGAGAGGCTGCCAAGGATAAACAACCAGATTGTCGGATCCCACACATACCAAGCATTTCAATCATACACACAATATGCTCGATATGTGCAAATACAACATGGCATCACAACAAAACTCTACAACTCAAGTACTTTATTTAAAGGCTCCAGAGAGCCATACATAACATGTTCATACAGGTAGGGGTCACATGACCCGACACTCAAGTCATACAAGCATACAAGCATACAAGCACATGCGGAAGCAAATAGTCTGAGTACAGACACTAGAAAGAAAGAAGGCTTGTTGAAGCCTTTCTATCTACAAAGGGCCCTCCATGGCCACGGTCACCACCTGGGTGGCAAGTTACTCATCGACGTTGAGGTCTACATAAAACCCATCGGAGGGGCGGTGTTGTCGTCTGAAAACAGTAATTAAAGCAAACATGAGTACAAAGGTACTCAGCAAGTCTTACAACAGAACCTACTATACATGCTCATTCTCAAGAAGGTGGTGGAGTTATTGCAGCAAGCCAGCTTTGACTCTTGGCTAAGCTATCCTACGAGACACCACTAGTAAAATAGTTTTCGCACACGAGTCCACTAAGCACCAACACAATACTCCACCGGGGATCCTCCCTCGTCATCCTACGAGAGAGCCATCCTCGGTACTCACACTTATCTTGAGTCTTTTAGTAGTGACCATTAGCTTGTCTATGAACTGTATAGGCAACCAAGTAGTCCTTTACCGCGGACGCGGCTATTCGAATAGATGATGTTAACCCTGCAGGGGTGTACTTCTTCATACACGCTCTCACCACTTACCGTCGTTTACACGACATGTACTCGGCAACCTTCAAGCGGAGGCCCAACGAGTGTGTCGGCCACGGCCTACCTAAACACTCAAGTCTCTAGTCCAGGTTTATCGCCTATCCAGGTTCCATCCGCAGGGATTCCGGCCGAGGTTTCCACATATGGCCCCGAACGATGTGAACAGGGTTCCCGAGACACCACTCGGCCGAAGTTTGTGGCTTTATTAAAAATAGTTAGGCACTTACAAAAATCCTGAAAATAATCATAGGCTCTGTTTAGATTATTTCCAACAGCCCACACTTATTTCTAGAATTATTTGAGCATTTAAAATGTTTATAGCATTTAAATGCCCAAATGCAAATACTATATGGATTAAGCCAATGACCTTAAGATGTCCTAGAAAAATGTGCACCATTTTTGTCAAAGATTTTAACCCAAAACAAAAAGGGTGGGCTTTTTAGAAGGGCATTTCAGGTTCATTGAAAAAGTTTTTAGTAAACCCTAGTTGTTCCAGGGGGATGTTGGGGGTTCTATCATCCCCATTTCATCTTTCTGGGAAATTTAAACATGATGCAATCACTCTAATGCATGAACTAGCTAGGGTGTGACAACTCACCCCCACTCAAAAGAATCTTGTCCCGAGATTTAGGATCTGTTGGGAAGAAGGTGGGGTACTCGAGTCGAAGAGGATCCTCCCTTTCGCAAGTGGCTTCCTTTTTGGAATGGTGTGACCATTGAACCTTGAGAAACTTGATGTTACGGCGTCGAGTGGTACGCTCGGCTTGATCAAGGATACGAACGGGATATTCCCGATATGAGAGGTTATCTTGCAGATCAAGCGTTTCGTGGTCCACCCCACGGATAGGATCCGCGAAGCAACGCCTGAGTTGAGAAACGTGGAAGACATCGTGAACTCTGGAAAGATGCGGAGGTAGTTCCAATTGGAAGGCAACTTCTCCTCGTTTGGCAAGAATGAGAAAGGGTCCAATGTAACGAGGAGCCAATTTGCCTTTGATACCGAAACGATGGGTTCCCTTTAACGGAGTAACCCAAAGGTAAGCCTTCTCGCCGACTTCATAAGTCATGAGCTTATGTTTGCAATCATATTGGCTCTTTTGACGAGATTGGGTTGTTTTCAATTTCTCACAAATAACGCGAACCTGCTCTTCTGCTTCCTGAATCATATCTGGGCCAAAGAGTTTTCTTTCCCCAGTTTCTGACCAGTTAAGGGGTGTTCGACATTTTCGTCCATAGAGAACTTCGAAAGGAGCTTTGCCCAAGCTAGCTTGATAACTATTGTTATAAGCAAACTCCGTGAATGGAAGGCATTTCTCCCAATCCATTCCGAATGAGATAACAGAAACTCGGAGCATATCTTCCAGAATTTGATTTACTCGCTCTACTTGACCACTGGATTGAGGGTGGAAGGCGGTGCTAAAAGAGAGACGAGTTCCCATAGCATTTTGGAAACTTTCCCAAAATCGAGAGGTGAAGAGACTCCCACGGTCTGAGTTAATTTCCAATGGAACACCGTGAAGAGACACTATTCGGGAGATGTATAAATCAGCTAGCTGGCTAGCGGTGATACTCTCACGAACAGGTAGAAAGTGGGCCACCTTGGAAACACGATCGATTACGACGAAGATGGCATTATTCCCTCTCTTGGTTCTAGGAAACCCAGTAATGAAATCCATAGTGATTTTATCCCATTTCCACTTAGGAATAGCCAAAGGTTGAAGGGTGCCAGCAGGCCGTTGATGCTCTGCTTTAACATGACGACAGACGTCGCAACTAGCAATGTATTGAGCAATTTCTCTCTTCATCCTAGTCCACCAAAACCTCTGGCGTAGGTCTTGATACATTTTAGTACTACCGGGATGAATGGTGAGAGGGGATTCATGAGCTTCCTTAAGAATCAACTGACGTAGATGTTGTTTCTTGGGAACCACCAAGCGGTTCTCGAAGAATATAACACCTCGCTCATCCATGGAAAAACATTTAGCAACTCCGCTAGCGATGTTTTCCTAGATCCGAGATATCCCCTTGTCATACCGCTGGGCGGTTATGATCTGATCCATAAGGTTAGGCTTCGCCACCAGGGTGGATAGGAATCCTCGAGGAACTATGTGAAGGTTAAGCTTACGAAATTCCTCGTGGAGAAGTGGTTGACTTTGTTGTAACATCAGGTTGTTACAATAAGATTTATGACTTAGCGCATCAGCCATGACATTGGCTTTGCCCGGGGTGTAAGTTATTCCTAAGTCGTAATCCGAGATCAACTCGCCCCAACGTCTTTGCCTGAGATTCAAATCCGGTTGGGTGAAGATATATTTTAAACTTTGGTGATCGGTGAAGATCTCGCAATGATTACCGAGAAGGTAATGTCGCCAAGTTTTAAGTGCATGGACTACCACTGCAAGCTCTAGATCATGTGTGGGATAGTTTTCCTCATCTGAATGTAATTGCCATGAAGCATAGGCAATTACCTGACGATCTTGCATGAGTATGCAACCTAGTCCTTGTCGCGAGGCGTCGCAATAGATAATAAAGTCCTTGGAGAAATCTGGTGGTACCAGTACAGGAGCAGATGTCAGGCGTCTTTTCAGTTCCTGAAAGCGGAACTCGCACTGTGGGGTCCACTCGAACTTTTTATCTTTCTTGAGGAGTTCAGTTAGAGGTTTAGCAACCTTGGAGAAATTCTCGACGAAGCGGCGGCAATAGCTCGCTAAGCCAAGGAAGCTCCGAACTTGCTTGACCGTTTCAGGTGGAGTCCAATCAAGGACGGCTTGAACTCGCTCGGGATTGACGGCAATACCCTTACCAGAGATTACATGGCCTAGATAGGTCACTTCTGGCAACCAAAATTCACACTTGGAGAATTTGGCATAAAGGCGATGCTCTCGAAGTTTCGTCAATACCAGCCTTAGATGTTCGGCATGTTCCTCTTCACTCTTGGAGTAGATGAGTATGTCATCGAGGTATACTACGGCGAATTTATCCAAATACTCCATGAAGACCGAGTTCATTAGTCGAGAGAAGGTGGCTGGGGCATTGGTTAAACCGAAGGACATAACGGTGTACTCGTATTGGCCATAACGAGTAACAAAGGCCGTTTTAGGAATGTCCCCGTTTCTGATTTTGATTTGATGGTAGCCCAACCTCAAATCCATCTTGGAAAAGACTGAGGATCAAGCGAGCTGATCATACAGATCGTTGGTCCTGGGAAGCGGATACTTGTTCTTGATAGTGACCAAGTTGACAGGTCGGTAATCTACAACCATCCGATCCGTTCCATCCTTCTTCTTGACGAAGAGGACGGGGCAAGCCCAAGGGGAGGAACTAGGACGGATGAAACCCTTTTTCAAGGACTCATAGAGTTGGTTCTTAAGCTCGGCTAGTTCTAAGGGTGCCATCTTATAGGGTCTTCTAGAAATTGGAACGGTTCCTGGAACAAGGTCTATCACAAACTCGACATCCCTGTCAGGTGGAACACCTGGCAGTTCTTCTGGAAAGACATCCGGGAAGTCTCGGACTACCGGAATATCTTCAAGGTCTGGAAGGGGGTTGGCATTTAGGGAGTAAAGCTGGCGCTTGGCCACTCGAGTTAAGACATTGACTGTCTTGCCGATGGGCGAGTAAGTTGAACGGTTCTAGTGGCGCAATCAATCTTAGCATAATGAGCTGACATCCAGTCCATACCCAAGATGATGTTTATGTCCGAGGACTTGAGAGCTATTAAGGATTCAAGGAAGACAAGTCTATCGACAAGAATTTCATTCCCATGGCTTACTCTAGAAGTTTTCCATTTGGAACCCAGAGTTTGAATTACCATGGAAGTGGGCATGTCACAGAATGTCGTGTTATGCAATCGAGCATAGTTCTCAGATATGAATGAATGAGATGCTCCAGTATCAAAAAGAACAGATGTCGGATGACAATTAACAAGGAGCATACCAAGGACGACGTTAGGATCCTCATGAGCCTCCTCAGCTGAGACATAGTTGACATGGCCACGTGTAGTGGTGGCTGGCTTGGCGTAGAAGGTCTTTCCCGCTGGCTTACCACGGCCAACGGACTTTCCAGGCTGATTGGGGTTGTTGTTCTGGGGACACTCTCGACTGTAGTGACCCGGCTCTCCACACTTGAAACATGTCACAACATTGGGGCGTGGAGCAGCATTAGCAGCGGGGCCACCATAGGGCTTAGACGGTGCAAACTGCTGGTTGGGGCGAGGCGCCTCAAAGGATGGCCTCGGAATGAACCTGGGTGGCAGTGCCATGCTTGGAATCCACACCCGGCGCTTCTGAGATCCCGAGCCGGATGAGGAACCAAAATCACAACAGTGCTTGCGTGAAGCGTCATAGTCAGACTGGCCTGTCTCAGCACTGATGGCTTTATTGACCAACTTCTGAAAGGAGGTGCACTCATGCAGACGAAGATCGCGGCGAAGCTCAGGGCTAAGTCCCTTGCGGAACCTTGCCTGCTTCTTAGCGTCGGTGGATACCTCTTCAGGAGCATATCGTGCCAGATTCCCAAATTCACGACTATATGCATCCACAGTCAGTCTTCCTTGGGTGAAATTGCAGAACTCTTCCCTCTTGCGATCTCTGAGACCTTCCGGGATGTGATGCTCATGGAAAGCCTCACTGAATTCAGCCCAAGTAGTGATTTGGCCGACCGGGCGCATAGCCTCAAAGTTTTCCCACCAAAGGCTAGCAGGGCCTTCGAGGTGATAGGCAGCATAGGTAACCTTATCAGCTTCGGCTACGTTGGCAGAACATAGCTTGTGTGTGATGCTGCGGAGCCAGTCATCCACGTCGAGGGGCTCGACGGAATGATTAAACTTTGGTGGGTACAACTTGATAAAGTCATTGATTAACACCAAGTCATTTCGCTGATGGCGTGCAGTGTTCTGCTCAATCTGCTCCAGCAAGCGGTTAGTCTCACGCTTGTTTCTTTCCGCCTCCAGCATAACTTCGGCCAGAGAAGGCGGGTGAGGTAGATTTTCACCCCTAGCTGCACTGGCTTCCCCCTGCTCCGGGGCAGCAGGGTTGCTGCGGGTGTTGACCATCCTAGGAAAAACAAGACAACGGTTTAGACAAGGATGGCACAAACTTAGCAAGGAAGTGCAGAATGTAATGGATAACATGGAATGCTAAGATGTTCATTGCACGACATGGTAATATAGAAACTGCCATATATATATACCATTGGTCATACACACCGTACATAGTTTAGTACAAGCCCATGCTAGAGTACAACTACGGTGAAAGATGGAGGCATTCCAAGCTCCTATACATTATTTTTTTACACCTCCGGAGCGTGATACACGCTAAGTCGTATCTCACGGGTCACGCAGGACTGTGGAGAATACAACTATTACAGTACTAGTGAAACTACTACTAGCTCAGACGGCTCCGTAGTAATCCTCATAAAAGTCACCACCAAAGCCTGGAAGTGGAACATGATCATCTGGGAACAGACGGTCCTGCGGAGCCTACGGACCATAGGGACTCGGATGTGGCCTTGGTCCCACAGGCGGTGGCAGACGGGGACCACGAGGAGGGGTGATGCCTCCTACATCGCGCCACTCCATACAATCTGGCAATCCAGACCGTACAGGGTACAGGTCCCTCATGTCCATGTATCCTGCCTGCACCGCAGGTGCAAACCGAGTCAAAGTGGCCCAATGATCAGAACGAGTGTGGAAAAGCTCCATACGCAAGGCTCGATTTTCGCGGTCCTTATCCTCGAGCATCTCGGCAGTGGTGCGGAGTAGTGACTCCTCATGTGTAGAGTCATAGTACAAAGCCTGATAGTACCCCTGTGCTCCAGGAAGTGAGGCTGGCATGTAGCGGAAGTCGGTGTTCTGAAGCAAGGCGGTCCTGGCTCGAATGATAGTCATCATTGAATAGGCTGCATCCTGCACAGACATCTCAATAGTGGCCCCAAGTCCATAGGAACAGTGAAGGGGCTCAGTGGCTCCAGGATAAGAGGGATATATCCTGACGGTACAAAGGTACTGGCTCTGGCTGAAGTCTCTGAACTGCTCCTCGACAGTATATTCCGGATACCACCGATAGCCTGACTCGACCATCACTCGAACCAACATGGCCGTGTGGCCGGGCACATCGAGGCACCGGGTCAGACGAACCACTTGGTTCTGGGAACGGGTGGCCATCTGAAAGCACAGAATAATGCAAAGGCATTAGAATTTTCTAGGGGAAATCGGACATCATAACGGCTGTAAATGCTCAGAAAAAGATTTGAGACATCCACAACAGTTTGCAATACCACTCAAAAACATCATATCAAGGTTCTGATTCAACTGGCAACATACTAAAAGTAGTAGAAACTGTACCGAGGCTTGTAACAACAATCCTATAAGCTACTACAGATTAGTAACACGTGAACCTGATAGAAGGAGAGAGCCTAGTCCTTAACCCACGTAGAATGAGAAGAGAATGACTCAGATCAGAGGGCATAAGGTAAAGGAGTAAAAGAGCCTTACGTTCCCTCCCGTAATTAATTTCCCTACATATAACTAAAGCATTTCTAGACTCGACATCGACCAGTTTGGCTCAACGAACCTACAGGCAGTCCGGCTATGATGCCAACGCTGTCAGGACCCCGATTCCAAGTCACATCGATCTAGCCGGTAACACCTCATATCACTTTGCGGCCTCACGCACGGTATTCCCACGGGTGTCGCCTTACCATGGCCCGGGACCATTTGCGCCTTTTGGCTCACGTATATGATAGTGTCGCTAGCATCCATATGACAGAGAACCCGGGTTGACATGGCTAGTCGTGAACCCAAAGCGGCACAGACCTATGGAGACAGGCATACATGAATCACATCGAGCATGTCGGTCATCAGCGAGTGAATCCGGGCTGTAGCACTGGGCTAACAGGACTCCGGGGAACCCGGGCTGTAGTAGGCTAGGCAGGACTCCGGAAGTCACCGCGTGACATTTCCCCGAAGGGACAGACATAGGAACGAAGTGAAACACATGCCGGCCAGTCAAGTGTCTTGAGCAGTAGTGCTGGGCTAGCAGGACTCCGGTGAACCGGGCTGTAGCGGACTACTATGGCTCAAGGAGCACTAGACTACATTTCCCCATAAGAGAGGCTGCCAAGGATAAACAACCAGATTGTCGGATCCCACACATACCAAGCATTTCAATCATACACACAATATGCTCGATATGTGCAAATACAACATGGCATCACAACAAAACTCTACAACTCAAGTACTTTATTTAAAGGCTCCAGAGAGCCATACATAACATGTTCATTAGGTAGGGGTCACATGACCCGACACTCAAGTCATACAAGCATACAAGCACATGCGGAAGCAAATAGTCTGAGTACAGACACTAGAAAGAAAGAAGGCTCGTCGAAGCCTGTCTATCTACAAAGGGCCCTCCATGGCCACGATCACCACCTGGGTGGCAAGTTACTCATCGACGTCGAGGTCTACATAAAACCCATCGGAGGGGGCGGTGTTGTCGTCTGAAAACAGTAATTAAAGCAAACATGAGTACAAAGGTACTCAGCAAGTCTTACAACAGAACCTACTATACATGCTCATTCTCAAGAAGGTGGTGGAGTTATTGCAGCAAGCCAACTTTGACTCTTGGCTAAGCTATCCTACGAGACACCACTAGTAAAATAGTTTTCTCACACGAGTCCACTATGTTGGGTTTCGTAGTAATTTCAAAAAAATTCCTACGCACACGCAAGATCATGTGATGCATAGCAACGAGAGGGGAGAGTGTTGTCTACGTACCCAACGCAGACCGACTACGGAAGCGCTGACACAACGTAGAGGAAGTAGTCGTACGTCTTCACGATCCAACCGATCAAGCACCGAAACTATGTCACCTTCGAGTTCGAGCACACGTTCAGCTCGATGACGATCCCCGGACTCTGATCCAGCAAAGTGTCAGGGAAGAGTTCCGTCAGCACGACGGCGTGGTGACGATCTTGATGCACTACAGCAGCAGGGCTTCGCCTAAACTCCGCTACAGTATTATCGAGGACTATGGTGGCTGGGGGCACCGCACACGGCTAAGGAATAGATTACGTGGATCAACTTGTGTGTTCTAGGGTGCCTCTGCCTCAGTATATAAAGGACTAGAGGGGGGAGGCTGGCCGGCCAAGGTGTGGCGCGCCAGGAGAGTCCTACTCCCTCTGGGAGTAGGATTCCCCCCCCCCCAATCCTAGTTGGAATAGGATTCGCGGAGGGGGAAAAGAGAGAGAGAGGGGGCCGGCCACCTCTCCTAGTCCTAATAGGACTAGGGGAAGGGGGAGGCGCATAGCCCATGTAGGGCTGCCTTTTCACTTTTCCACTAAGGCCCATCATGGCCCATTTAGCTCCCGGGGGTTCCGGTAACCTTCTCGGTACTCCGGTAAAATCCCGATTTCACCCGGAACACTTCCGATATCCAAACATAGGCTTCCAATATATCAATCTTTATGTCTCGACCACTTCGAGACTCATCGTCATGTTCGTGATCACATCCGGGACTCCGAACAACCTTCGGTACATCAAAATGCATAAACTCATAATATAAATGTCATCGTAACCTTAAGCGTGCGGACCCTACGGGTTCGAGAACAATGTAGACATGACCGAGACACGTCTCCGGTCAATAACCAATAGCGGGACCTGGATGCCCATATTGGCTCCTACATATTCTACGAAGATCTTTATCGGTCAGACCGCATAACAACATACGTTGTTCCCTTTGTCATCGGTATGTTACTTGCCCGAGATTCGATCGTCGGTATTCCAGTACCTAGTTCAATCTCGTTACCGGCAAGTCTCTTTACTCGTTCTGTAATACATCATCCCGCAACTAACTCATTTAGTTGCAATGCTTGCAAGGCTTAAGTGATGTGCATTACCGAGAGGGCCCAGAGATACCTCTCCGACAATCGAAGTGACAAAACCTAATCTCGAAATACGCCAACCCAACATCTACCTTTGGAGACACCTGTAATGCTCCTTTATAATCAACCAGTTACGTTGTGATGTTTGGTAGCACCCAAAGTGTTCCTCCGGCAAACGGGAGTTGCATAATCTCATAGTTATAGGAACATGTATAAGTCATGAAGAAAGCAATAGCAACATACTAAACGATCGGGTGCTAAGCTAATGGAATGGGTCATGTCAATCAGATCATTCAACTAATGATGTGACCTCGTTAATCAAATAACAACTCGTTGTTCATGGTTAGGAAACATAACCATCTTTGATTAACGAGCTAGTCAAGTAGAGGCATACTAGTGACACTTTGTTTGTCTATGTATTCACACATGTATTATGTTTCTGGTTAATACAATTCTAGCAAGAATAATAAACATTTATCATGATTATAAGGAAATAAATAATAACTTTATTATTGCCTCTAGGGCATATTTCCTTCAGTCTCCCACTTGCACTAGAGTCAATAATCTAGTTCACATCGCCATGTGATTTAAAAGCAATAGTTCACATCACCATGTGATTAACACCCAAAGTTCACATCGATATGTGATAAACACCCAAAGGGTTTACTAGAGTCAATAATCTAGTTCACATCGCTATGTGATTAACACCCAAAGAGTACTAAGGTGTGATCATGTTTTTTGCTTGTGAGATAATTTTAGTCAACGGGTCTGTCACATTTAGATCCGTAAGTATTTTGCTAATTTTTATGTCAACAATGCTCTGCACGGAGCTACTCTAGCTTATTGCTCCCACTTTCAATATGTATCTAGATCGAGACTTAGAGTCATCCAGATCTGTGTCAAAACTTGCATCGATGTAACTTTTTACGACGAACCTTTTTGTCACCTCCATAATTGAGAAATATTTCCTTATTCCACTAAGGATAATTTTGACCGCTGTCCAGTGATCTACTCTTAGATCACTATTGTACTTCCTTGCTTAACACAGTGTAGGGTATACAATAGATCCGGTACACAGCATGGCATACTTTATAGAACCTATGGCTGAGGCATAGGGAATGACTTTCATTCTTTTTCTATCTTCTGTCGTGGTCGGGCTTTGAGTCTTACTCAACTTCACACCTTGTAACACAGGCAAGAAATTATTTTTCTTTGACTGTTCCATTTTGAACTACTTCAAAATCTTGTCAAGGTATGTACTTATTGAAAAAAAACTTATCAAGCGTTTTGATCTATCTCTATAGATCTTGATGCTCAATATGTAAGCAGCTTCACCGAAGTCTTTCTTTGAAAAACTCCTTTCAAACACTCCTTTATGCTTTACAGAATAATTCTACATTATTTCCGATCAACAATATGTCATTCACATATACTTATCAGAAATGCTGTAGTGCTCCCACTCACTTTCTTGTAAATACAGGCTTCACCGCAAGTCTGTATAAAACTATATGCTTTGATCAACTTATCAAAGTGTATATTCCAACTCCGAGATGTTTGCACCAGTCCATAAATGGATCACTGGAGCTTGCATATTTTGTTAGCACCTTTAGGATTGACAAAACCTTCTTGTTGCATCACATACAACTCTTCTTTAATAAATCCATTAAGGAATGTAGTTTTGTTTATCCATTTGCCAGATTTCATAAAATGCGGCAATTGCTAACATGATTCGGACAGACTTAAGCATAGATACGAGTGAGAAACTCTTATCATAGTCAACACCTTGAACTTGTCGAAAACCTTTTTGCGACAATTCTAGCTTTGTAGATAGTAACACTACTATCAGCGTCCGTCTTCCTCTTGAAGATCCATTTATTTTCTATGGCTTGCCGATCATCGGGCAAAATCCATCAAAGTCCATACTTTGTTCTCATACATGGATCATATCTCAGATTTCATGGCCTCAAACCATTTTGCGGAATCTGGGCTCATCATCGCTTCCTCATAGTTCGCAAGTTCGTCATGGTCTAGTAACACGATTTCCAGAACAAGATTACCGTACCACTCTGGTGCAGATTCTCACTCTGGTTTACCTACGAGATTCGGTAGTTACTTGATCTGAAGTTACATGATCATCATCATTAGCTTCCTCACTAATTGGTGTAGTAGTCACAAGAACAGATTTCTGTGATGAACTACTTTCCAATAAGGGAGAAGGTACAGTTACCTCGTCAAGTTCTACTTTCCTCCCACTCACTTCTTTCGAGAGAAACTCCTTCTCTAGAAAAACTCCGAATTTTAGCAACAAAAGTCTTGCCTTCGGATTTGTGATAGAAGGTGTACCCAACAGTCTCCTTTGGGTATCCTATGAAGACATATTTCTCCGATTTGGGTTTGAGCTTATTAGGATGAAACTTTTTCATATAAGCATCACAACCCCAAACTTTAAGAAATGACAACTTTGGTTTCTTGCCAAACCATAGTTCAGATTGTGTCGTCTCAACGGACTTAGATGGTGCCCTATTTAACGTGAATGCAGCTGTCTCTAATGCATAACCCCAAAACGATAGTGATAGATCGGTAATAGACATCATAGATCGTACTATATCCAATAAAGTACGGTTATGACGTTCGGACACACCATTACACTATGGTGTTCCAGGTGGCGTGAGTAGTGAAACTATTTCACATTGTTTTAATTGAAGGCCAAACTCGTAACTCAAATACTCTTCTCTACGATCAGATCTTAGAAACTTTATTTTCCTTTTTACGATGATTTTTCACTTCACTCTGAAATTCTTTGAACTTTTCAAATGTTTCAGACTTATGTTTCATCAAGTAGATATACCCATATCTGCTCAAATCATCTGTGAAGTTCAGAAAATAACGATACTTGTTGTGAGCCTTTAACACTCATCGGACCGCATACATCAGTATGTATTATTTCTAATAAGTCAGTTGCTCGCTCCGGAGAACGGAGTCTTAGTCATCTTGCCCATGAGGCATGGTTCGCAAGCATCAAGTGATTCATAATCAAGTGATTCCAAAATCCCATCAGCATGGAGTTTCTTCATGCGCTTTACACCAATATGACCTAAACGGCAGTGCTACAAATAAGTTGCACTATCATTATTAACTTTGCATCTTTTGGTTTCAATATTATGATTATGTGTATCACTACGATCGAGATCCAACGAACTATTTTCATTGGGTGTGTAACCATATAAGGTTTTATTCATGTAAACAGAACAACAATTTATTCTCTTACTTAAATGAATAACCGTATCACAATAAACATGATCAAATCATATTCATGCTTAATGCAAACACCAAATAACACTTATTCAGGTTCAACACTAATCTCGAAAGTATAGGGATTGTGCGATGATGATCATATCAATCTTGGAACCACTTCCAACACACATCGTCACTTTACCCTTAACTAGTCTCTGTTTATTCTGCAACTCCCGTTTCGAGTTACTAATCTTAGCAACTGAACTAGTATCAAATACTGGGGGGTTGCTATAAACACTAGTAAAGTACACATCAATAACATGTATATCAAATATACTTATGTTCACTTTGCCATCCTTCTTATCTGCCAATCACTTGGGGTAGTTCCGCTTCCAGTGACCAGTCCCTTTGCAGTAGAAACACTTAGTCTCAGGCTTAGGACCAGACTTGGGCTTCTTCACTTGAGCAGCAACTTGCTTGCTGTTCTTCTTGAAGTTCCCTTTCTTCCCTCTGCCCTTTTCTTGAAACTAGTGGTCTTGTCTACCATCAACACTTGATGTTTTTCTCGATTTCTACCTTCGTCAATTTCCGCATTACGAAGAGCTTGGAAATCGTTTCCGTTATCCCTTGCATATCATAGTTCATCACAAAGTTCTACTAACTTGGTGATGGTGACTAGAGAATTCTGTCAATCACTATCTTATCTGGAAGATTAACTCCCACTTGATTCAAGCGATTGTTGTACTCAGACAATCTGGGCACATGCTCACTAGTTGAGCGATTCTCCTCCATCTTTTAGCTATAGAACTTGTTGGAGACTTTCATATCTCTCAAATCGGGTATTTGCTTGAAATATTAACTTCAACTCCTGGAACATCTCATATGCTCCGTGACGTTCAAAACGTCTTTGAAGTCCTGATTCTAAGCCATCAAGCATGGTGCACTAAACTATCAAGTAGTCATCATATTAAGCTAGCCAAATGTTCATAATGTCTGCATCTGCTCCTGCAATAGGTCCGTCACCTAGCGGTGCATCAAGGACATAATTCTTCTGTGCAGCAATGAGGATAAACCTCAAACTACGGATCCAATCCGCATCATTGCTACTAACATCTTTCAACACAATTTTCTCTAGGAACATATCAAAATAAACACGGGAAACAACAACACGAGCTCTTGATCTACAACATAATTTGCAAAATACTACCAGGACTAAGTTCATGATAAATTTAAGTTCAATTAATCATATTACTTAAGAACTCCCACTTAGATAGACATCCCTCTAATCTTCTAAGTGATCACGTGATCCAAATCAACTAAACCATAACCGATCATCACGTGAAATGGATTAGTCTTCAATGGTGAACATCATTATGTTGATCATATCTACTATATGATTCACGCTCGACCTTTCGGTCTCCGTGTTCCGAGGCCATATCTGTATATGCTTGGCTCGTCAAGTATAACCTGAGTATTCCGCGTGTGCAACTGTTTTGCACCCGTTGTATTTGAACGTAGAACCTATCACACCCGATCATCACTTGGTGTCTCAGCACGAAGAACTTTTGCAACGGTGCATACTCAGGGAGAACACTTCTTGATAATTTAGTGAGAGATCATCTTATAATGCTACCGTCAATCAAAGCAAGATAAGATGCATAAAAGGATAAACATCACATGCAATCAATATAAGTGATAGGATATGGCCATCATCATCTTGTGCTTGTGATCTCCATCTCCGAAGCACCGTCGTGATCACCATCATCACCGGCGCGACACCTTGATCTCCATCGTAGCATCGTTGTAGTCTCGCCAAGCTTATGCTTCTACGACTATCACTACCGCTTAGTAATAAAGCAAAGCAGTACATCACGATTGCATTGCATACAATAAAGCGACAACCATATGGCTCCTGCCAGTTGCCGATAACTCGGTTACAAAACATGATCATCTCATACAATAAAATTCAGCATCATGTCTTGACCATATCACATCACAACATGCCCTGCAAAAACAAGTTAGACGTCCTCTACTTTGTTGTTGCAAGTTTTACGTGGCTGCTACGGGCTTAAGCAAGAACCAATCTCACCTACGCATCAAAACCACAATGATAGTTTGTCAAATAGACTCCGTTTTAACCTTCGCAAGGACCGGGCGTAGCCATACTTGGTTCAACTAAAGTTGGAGAGACAGTCGCCCGCAAGCCACCTATGTGCAAAGCACGTCGGGGGAACCGGTCTTGCGTAAGCGTACGCGTAATGTTGGTCCGGGTCGTCTCGTCCAACAATGCCGCCGAACCAAAGTATGACATGCTGGTAGGCAGTATGACTTATATCGCCCATAACTCACTTGTGTTCTACTCGTGCATATAACATCAACATAAATAACCTAGGCTCGGATGCCACTGTTGGGTTTCGTAGTAATTTCAAAAAAATTCCTACGCACACGCAAGATCATGTGATGCATAGCAACGAGAGGGGAGAGTGTTGTCTACGTACCCAACACAGACCGACTGCGGAAGCGCTGACACAACATAAAGGAAGTGGTCGTACGTCTTCACGATCCAACCGATCAAGCACCGAAACTATGGCACCTCCGAGTTCGAGCACACGTTCAGCTTGATGACGATCCCCGGACTCCGATCCAGCAAAGTGTCGGGGAAGAGTTCCGTCAGCATGACGGCGTGGTGACGATCTTGATGCACTACAGCAGCAGGGCTTCGCCTAAACTCCGCTACAGTATTATCGAGGACTATGGTGGCAGGGGGCACCGCACACGGCTAAGGAATAGATCATGTGGATCAACTTGTGTGTTCTAGGGTGCCTCTGCCTCAGTATATAAAGGACTAGAGGGGGGAGGCTGGCCGGCCAAGGTGTGGCGCGCCAGGAGAGTCCTACTCCCTCTGGGAGTAGGATTCCCGCCCCAATCCTAGTTGGAATAGGATTCGCGGAGGGGGAAAAGAGAGAGGGGGGGCCGGCCACCTCTCCTAGTCCTAATAGGACTAGGGGAAGGGGGAGGCGCATAGCCCATGTAGGGCTGCCTTTTCTCTTTTCCACTAAGGCCCATCATGGCCCATTTAGCTCCCGGGGGGTTCCGGTAACCTTCTCGGTACTCCGGTAAAATCCCGATTTCACCCGGAACACTTCCAATATCCAAACATAGGCTTCCAATATATCAATCTTTATGTCTCGACCATTTCGAGACTCCTCGTCATGTCCGTGATCACATCTGGGACTCTGAACAACCTTCGGTACATCAAAATGCATAAACTCATAATATAACTATCATCGTAACCTTAAGCGTGCGGACCCTACGGGTTCGAGAACAATGTAGACATGACCGAGACACGTCTCCGGTCAATTACCAATAGCGGGACCTGGATGCCCATATTGGCTCCTACATATTCTACGAAGATCTTTATCGGTCAGACCGCATAACAACATACGTTGTTCCCTTTGTCATCGGTATGTTACTTGCCCGAGATTCGATCGTCGGTATTCCAGTACCTAGTTCAATCTCGTTACCGGCAAGTCTCTTTACTCGTTCTGTAATACATCATCCCGCAACTAACTCATTTAGTTGCAATGCTTGCAAGGCTTAAGTGATGTGCATTACCGAGAGGGCCCAGAGATACCTCTCCGACAATCGGAGTGACAAAACCTAATCTCGAAATATGCCAACCCAACATCTACCTTTGGAGACACCTGTAATGCTCCTTTATAATCACCCAGTTATGTTGTGACGTTTGGTAGCACCCAAAGTGTTCCTCCGGCAAACGGGAGTTGCATAATCTCATAGTTATAGGAACATGTATAAGTCATGAAGAAAGCAATAGCAACATACTAAACAATCGGGTGCTAAGCTAATGGAATGGGTCATGTCAATCAGATCATTCAACTAATGATGTGACCTCGTTAATCAAATAACAACTCGTTGTTCATGGTTAGGAAACATAACCATCTTTTATTAACGAGCTAGTCAAGTAGAGGCATACTAGTGACACTTTGTTTGTCTATGTATTCACACATGTATTATGTTTCCGGTTAATACAATTCTAGCATGAATAATAAACATTTATCATGATTATAAGGAAATAAATAATAACTTTATTATTGCCTCTAGGGCATATTTCCTTCACACTAAGCACCAACACAATACTCCACCGGGGATCCTCCCTCGTCATCCTACGAGAGAGCCATCCTCGGTACTCACACTATCTTGAGTCTTTTAGTAGTAACCATTAACTTGTCTATGAACTGTATAGGCAACCAAGTAGTCCTTTACCGCAGACGTGGCTATTCGAATAGATGATGTTAACCCTGCAGGGGTGTACTTTTTCATACACGCTCTCACCACTTACCGTCGTTGTAACGCCTCAGGTGCAACTTTCCCAATTTGTACTCCAACTCTTGCCGTTTCCGGCGTTAAGTTATATTTATTTCCTCGGGTTCGGGTTTTGTCTCCGTGTGTTGTTTTCGTTTTCATGCATCTCATATCATGTCATCATGTGCATTGCATTTGCATACGTGTTCATCTCATGCATTCGAGCATTTTCCCCGTTGTCCGTTTTGCATTCCGGCGCTTCGTTCTCCTCCGGTGGTCATTTCTAGCTTTCTTTCATGTGTGGGGATTAAACATTTCCGGATTGGACCGAGACTTGTCATGCGGCCTTGGGTTACTACCGGTAGACCGCCTGTCAAGTTTCGTATCATTTGGACTTCGTTTGATACTCCAACGGTTAACCGAGGGACCGAAAAGGCCTCGTGTGTGTTGCAGCCCAACACCCCTCAAATTTGACCCAAAACCCACCAAACTCTGCTCCATGTCCTAGAGCGTTCGATCACGATCGCGTGGCTGAAAACCGCACCTCATTTGGAGTCTCCTAGCTCCCTCTATGCCTATATATACCCCTTCCATTTTCGGATCTCGTCTTCCCCCTCTCGGAACCCTAAAAATCAGATCCGCCGCGCACCGGACGTGTCCGGCCGCGCCGGACGTTGTCCGCCGCCGCCCGCGTCCTCTCCGGCGCTGCCAAGTGGCAACCGCCGCCGCCGCCGCCTCGGAGGCCCGCCGGCCCGTTCCCGGCCCCCGCGGCACAACTCCTCCCCGCCGCCTCGCGCCACTCGACCGCCGCCCGCGCCCGCCGTCCGCCACCGCGCCCGCCCGCTCCGGCCAGCCGCTCCGCCCGCCGTCCGTCGCCTCCGCCGGGCAGCGCGCCGCCCCGGGCCGGCCAGCCCCGCCGCCTCGTCGCCCCGGCCGCCGCAAGCCCCCGCCGGCGACCGGCCTCGCCTCGTCCCCACCGGCCCCGGCCTCTCCCCTCCATCTCCGGCCACCACGCCCTCGCCGGAGTTCTCGAAGTCCGCGCCGGTGAACAGTGTCGTGAACAGTGCACGTCGCCAGATCCAGATCCAAAAAACCCTAGGGGTTGACTTTTTCCCTCTCCCCCTTAATTTTTTATGCCTACTTTGACCGCCCGTAACTTTGCGTCCGTAGCTCCAATTTGGGCATATTATATATCAAAATGTTCGTCTCGAAGAGTACATCATTTCATTACATTGCATCATTTTCATTTGAGTTCATCTTGATGCCCAAAATTCTGTTAGAAGGAGGCTTCGTGAGTTAATTGTCAGATCTGCTAGTTCATCTTAGACTTTTGTCATTTTTTCCATGATTATTGTGTGCATGCTATGCCTGTGAGTCCTTCATATGTTTTCTTAAGCATTTTGTTTTCTTTCCAGAGGTGAAACCCATGCATTTTTAGGATGTGTGCGGTGACTTGTGCAAGCTTGCAAAGTGAGGCACCCGGTAAATCTGTTTTCAGGGACTTAGTTGTTTTCACCAAATCTGGGATATTTTAGTTCATGATGCCATATGTTCAGCTTGTTTCCTAGTGATCCGTGCCTCTTTTGAGGATGATCAGTAAAGAAGTTTTGTTAATAATGTTATGCTCTATCCATCCATGTCTTTGTTTGCAATTATGGAGCACCATAGCTTGAGTCAATCGAGCTCTACTTTTGCTTCGTGGTGAATATAGGCAGATCGTCAACTTGTTTGTGATTTTGCCGGCGTTGTTGTAGTTGATCCGTGCATGCTATGCCATTGTTCTTGCCATGTATAGCTTGTATTTTGTGCCTTCTTAATGTATGTATGCTTGCCTTTCTGTGACTTGCACCATGGTGAGTGCATCGAGATCGTTTACATGCCTTCGTGAGTTCTATTTCAGCATGTCTCAGTTTTCACTAAGTCTGAAAACTGATTGTGTTTTAGCTATGTTCGTGTGCCCGTTAATATATTTTGTGAACCCTTTTGGCCCCAGGTCACTTTGGGTCTTTTGTTAAGCTTGTTGAGTAGCTCCATGCCATGTTATTACTTGTCATGTTCAGGTCATTTATCATGTTGTTTTGCTGCTCCGAAGAGGGCTTCGTGATCTGAAATTTCAGACTAGTGTTAATTTCACTAAGTCTGGAATCTGTTTTGCATTTGCGTTTTTGCCATGCTTGTTTGAACCTTCTAATGTAGGAAGTGGCCATGGCTCAGTGCTAGTATTTTGTTAAGCATCTTGTGGGCATCCCTGCCATGTATTTTGTTGTCATGTTTGGTGGCTGTAGCATGTTCATTTCATTGCATTTAGATGCCTATTTGCTGTAAATCGCAGACCGGTGTCATATCTTAAAACGCTTGCCATTTCCAAACCGTAACTCCGATTCCAATGATCTTTATATCGTTTTCAAGAGATTTCATCCCCTCTATCCAGTGGCACCCTTGGAATTCCAAGTTGAGGCCAGGTTCATGCATTTCCTGTCATATCTTGCATTTTGCATCCCGCATCGCATCCCGCATAGCATATCATCATTTCATCATATTGCTTGGTCTTGCACGTGGTTGATTGTATCCTTGTTGCTTGTTTGTCTTGTTTGGGTAGAGCCGGGAGACGAGTTCGCTACCGAGGAGCCCGTTGAGTTTGCTTGTGAGAATCCAGTCAACTCTGACAACTGTGCAGGCAAGATGATCATACCCTCGAAATCACTACTATCTTTGCTATGCTAGTTTGCTCGCTCTTGCTATGCCAATGCTATGATGCCTAACTTTTGCTTGTCAGCCTCCTAATTGCCATGACAACCTCTAACCCACCTTGTCCTAGCAAACCGTTGATTGGCTATGTTACCGCTTTGCTCAGCCCCTCTTATAGCGTTGCTAGTTGCAGGTGAAGTTTGGAGGCCGTTCCTTGTTGGAACATCATTTATTTTTCTTGTTGGGGATATCATTATATTGCTATGTTATCTTAATGCATCTATATACTTGGTGAAGGGTGGAAGGCTCGGCCTCTCGTCTAGTGTTTTGTTCCACTCTTACCGCCCTAGTTTCCGTCATATCGGTGTTATGTTCCCGGATTTTGCGTTCCTTACGCGGTTGGGTTATAATGGGAACCCCTTGATATTTCGCCTTGATTAAAGCTTTTCCAGCAATGCCCAACCTTGGTTTTACCATTTGCCACCTAGCCTTTTCTTTCCCTTGGGTTCTGCAGACTCAAGGGTCATCTTATTTTAACCCCCCCCCCCGGGCCAGTGCTCCTCTGAGTGTTGGTCCCACTGAGCGATGTCCGAGGCTACCAGGGGCAACTCTGGGCTGGCTTACCCGACGTCTGGCTCATCTGAGTGTGCCCTGAGAAAGAGATATGTGCAGCTCCTATCGGGATTTGTCGGCACATTCGGGCGGTGTTGCTGGTCTTGTTTTAACCTGTCGAATTGTCTTGTTGTACCGGGTTGCCGAGTCTGATCGGTGTGTCTCGGGCGGAGGTCTATTCCTTCGTTGACCGTGAGAGCTTGTCATGGGCTAAGTTGGGACTCCCCTGCAGGGATTGAACTTTCGAAAGCCGTGCCCGCGGTTATGGGCAGATGGGAATTTGTTAATGTCCGGTTGTAGATAACTTAAACCTTAATTAATTAAAATGAATCAACTGTGTGTGTTACCGTGATGGCCTCTTCTCGGCAGAGTCCGGGAAGTGGACACGGTGTTGGAGTAATGCTTGCGCAGGTTGCTCTTCTAGATTCTCGATCGCGCTTTGCCTCCTCTTCTCGCTCTCTTTTGCGTATAAGATAGCCACCATATATGCTAGTCGCTTGCTGCAGCTCCACATATATTTGTCTCATCCATTCCTATAAGCTTAAATAGTTTTGATCACGAGGGTGCGAGATTGCTGAGTCCCTGTGGCTCACAAATACTATAATTCCAGATGCAGGACCAGGTGATTTCGCTCCAGGTGACGAGTACGAGCTCAAGTGGGAGTTCGACGAGGACTCTCAACGTTATTATGTTTCCTTTCCCGATGATCAGTAGTGGTGCCTAGTTGGGGTTTGATTCAGGGCCTTGTCGCATGTTGGGTTCTTTTCTATTTTGGCGTCGTAGTCGGGCCATGAGTGATTGTTTGATGGATGTTATTTCTGTACTCTGATGTGAGGTGGCGAGTGTAAGCCAACTATGTATCTCCCCCTTTTATTACTTATTACATGGGATGTTGTAATGGTTGCCTGACTTGCGACATTGCTTTCAATGCGGTTATGTCTCTAAGTCGTGCCTCGACACGTGGGAGCTATAGCCGCATCGAGGGCGTTACAGTCGTTTACACGACATGTACTCGGCAACCTTCAAGCGGAAGCCCAACAAGGGTGTCGGCCACGGCCTACCTAAACACTCAAGTCTCTAGTCCAGGTTTATCGCCTATCCAGGTTCCATCCGCAGGGAGTCCGGCCGAGGTTTCCACATATGGCCCCGAACGATGTGAACAGGGTTCCCGAGACACCAAACGGGTGACTCGGTACACTGTGCCACGGTGTATCTACCGCATCATAGCCCACCCCTAGGGTCAGCGCTACGCACGGCTGCCAACACATAAACCTACAAACACCATAAACTAATTGCAACTCCTGGACAGAGTACTAGGGTGATTAAGAAGTCGAGAGGGTCAATTAAGGATCCCAATGCATGGTAGTAGCTGATTCTTAAATCACACATACAGATCTCAGTTCTTAGGGACGGCCTCAATGAAACAACCCACCATGTACTCCAACATGGCCTCTCATCAATACCTTTACCAAATCATGTTCAACACATCCCTCACATTACCGACATAATCATTTCACTCTAGCCCATCACCCAGGAGTGGGTGACCGACCCAGGGCGGCAGAACGGCGAGGGGAGGAAGCAGGGCGGCGAGCAGCTGCGTGGCGCGCGCTGGTGCCGGCGTCGAGCACCTGGCTGCCTGCCTGGCCGAGCCAAGCAGCTCGCTGGAGCGGTGGCTGGGCTAGGCCGGCAGGTGGGCTTGCCAGGTGGGCGCCGGGTAAGCCTCTGCTTTGCTTTGTTTTTCTTTTTCTATTTTTCTGTAAGTTTGTGGCTTTATTAAAAATAGTTAGGCACTTACAAAAATCCTGAAAATAATCATAGGCTCTGTTTAGATTATTTCCAACAGCCCACACTTATTTCCAGAATTATTTGAGCATTTAAAATGTTTTATAGCATTTAAATGCCCAAATGCAAATATTATATGGATTAAGCCAATGACCTTAAGATGTCCTAGAAAAATGTGCACCATTTTTGTCGAAGATTTTAACCCAAAACAAAAAGGGTGGACTTTTTAGAAGGGCATTTCAGGTTCATTGAAAAAGTTTTTAGTAAACCCTAGTTGTTCCAGGGGGATGTTGGGGGTTCTATCATCCCCATTTCATCTTTCTGGGAAATTTAAACATGATGCAATCACTCTAATGCATGAACTAGCTAGGGTGTGACAAGATGCAAGCGACAGAACGAGATGCAAGTTTGTGAGGAGCGGAGTCGGCAGTGCTAGGACAGCAAAAGGCACCCGAAAATATGCAAGCCATCATAAGATGGGGGCGTACAGAAGAGAAGATGGTCAGGTGCATAGTTTCACCGTGGACGGCAGGGGCGAAGGTTAATGGGAAGTGAAGCAGTAGCGAGTGCGTCTGGCCAGAAATGACGCGGCACATTAGCATGGAACAGGAGCGTGCGAACGCAGTCGTTCAAAGTGCGAAGGACGTGTTCACCTCAACCGTTCTGCTGTGAAGTATACAGGCATGTGAGACGAAAAATTGTGCCGTGGTGTGACAGAAAAGTGTGGGACGCAAGGTTGTCGAACTCTTTTCCATTGTCAGTCTGAAGAGCAAGGATGGGACGCCCAAACTGCGTGCTGACATATGAGTAAAAAGTCGTCAAAGTGGAGAGTGCATCCGACTTTCCTCGTAAAGGAAACGTCCACACATAGTGAGAATAATCATCAAGGATAACCAGATAATATAAGTAGCCCGAGTTAGTAGGAACAGGAGAGGTCCACACATCGCTATGAATCAACTGAAAAGGAAAAGAAGCTATGGTGGTGGAGTTATTAAACGGGAGGCGAACATGTTTGCCGACACGACAGGCATGACATGTGTGATCCTCTATCTTATGACAACTGAAACTAAAACTCCTAAGAATATGACGAAGTGTGACGGGGTTGGGATGACCCAAACGAGCGTGCCAGAGATCGACGCCAGCGGAGAGAGCAACCGGTGCGGTGGAGGAGGAGGACGACGAAAGCACCGGATAGAGCTCGTCGAGGCTATCACATCGGCGAAGTACCATCCTGGTTCGAGCGTCCTTGACACAAAAACCAAGCTCGTCAAATTCAACAGAAACAGGATTTTCATGAGTTAAACGAACGGAAATAAGGTTCTTAATAAGATGAGGTGACACAAATATGTTAGACAAAGTAATAGGCATGGAATTAGAAGGAAAAGAAGTGTGCCCGACATGTGTGATGGGAAGTGTGGAACCATCACCGACAATGATGCGGCGGTCGGTGGTGACAGGAGTGAAGGAGGCAAGATTACCAGGATGAGCAAACATGTGAGTCGTAGCCCCGGTGTCCATGTACCAATCACCGCCTCCAGTGTAGTTGTTCGGCGTAGGCGCGGTGTGCAGCGCGGCGAGGAGCGCCGGATCCCAGGGTGCCGGCGGCAGGGCCGGTGAGGGCGGCGGCGGGGCCGCAGGGAGCCTGTAGGCGCCGCTCAGCTGTGACAGGGGATAGCCGTCGTACGGCTGCGGAGCCGCGTAGTGCGCCTGATGTGCCGGCGAGCGCGATACGGGAAGGGTCGGTGCAGGAGCCCCCGGAACCGGCATGGTGTAGGCATGAACAACACCGCTCCACGGGTTGTAGCCGGAGGCCCACGGAAGGGGCACTTGGAACTGCTGCTGCTGTTGACGGGGCTGGCCGGCGCCCTGCGGCTGCTGCTGCTGACCGCCGCGGCGGCCCCCACCGCGCTGGCCCCCGCGGCGCCGTTCAGCGGGAGGGGCGGGACGGGCGGGCGGCCCATAGGGCAGCGGAAGCAGCCCCGGCTGCTTGGTGGCCGGGTACGACGGTGGCGCCGAGAACGGCGCCGGGTGGCGCTGCGGCGGGGGCGCGACCGGGGCGGATGGAGGCACCGAGGGCGGTGTGGATGGCCCGTGCCTTTACCTGCTTCATCCGCCGCTCCTCCAAGCGGAGGTACGCAATGAACTTGGCGAAGGATGAGTTGGGGATGAGGCTGAGGTTCGTCGCGGTGTTGCCGAAGTCTTTGTTGAGCTCGACGGTGAGCGTGCTGAGGAGATCATCATCGATCTTCGCGCCAATATCGCAGACCTCGTCAGCGAGAGTCTTCAGGCGGCGACAATAGTCATCGACGGAGGTGTTGTCCTAGTGACACCCAAAAAACTCTTGCTGCAAAAAAACGTGATGCTGGAGCTGGTTGTCAATGAAGAGCCCGTTCAGCTTGGTCCACATGGCGCATGCATCGTCACCGTCTGCCACGACCGTCTGGAAGAGGTCTGACGAGATGGTGAGAAAGAACCACCGGATGATGGTGGTGTCGATGGTGGACCAGTCATAAAACTCAGGGATGAGGCTGGAGTCGACAGTGCCGTCAAGGTGGTCGATGAGATGATGCTCCCGGAACACGAGGGAGAAATACGTCTTCCACGTGTAGTAGAAGAAATCCACCTGGAAGAGATGAATCGGCACTCACTCAAAGATGTTCAGGTTACGGATGTCGTTCACGTCGGGAGGGTTGACGTCGGCGGATGGGTTGGAGTTGGTGGACACGGAGGAGATGACGGACGACATGACGAAGACGAGACAGCGCGGTTGTTGCGACGAAAGCTGAGAGGAAGGGGACGGCTACGGCACGGGGCGGCAGCGGCGGCACTGTGTAGCGGCGGCGCCTGCTAGGTGGAGCGTCTCGGAGGCAGTGATCGTGGGCGGCGTGGCGCTTCGGTGCGTTGGCGGCGATTGATCTGGTGGCTTGCGGGGCTAGCTAGCGATTGATCTGGTGGCTTGCGAAGGGATTGATCTGGTGGCTTGCGTAGCTAGCTAGCGATTGATCTGGTGGCGGGCGGCGTTGGCGGCCAGCAATTGTGAAGCTTCCGGATTGGGCTAGCGATCGGGCCGCGTTGGTGGCTACCGAGTGAGGCGGGTGGGACGCGGGGCTAGCGGGCGATCGGGGCAGCACGCGAGCGGCGGCCGGCGCGTTAGGCGCGCAAGCAGCGGTGGTTAGGTGGCGGCGGCGGTGAAAGATTAGGGGTTAGAACTTAAAAACTGATACTATGTACGAAATTATAATTGCATGATGTATTGCTCCTGTGCATAGACATGTATATATGATATATAAAGGTGGATCATGAATTTCAACTATACAAGAAACTAGAAGACGGACCCAATACACAATATGCACATAATACATATACTCAACATTGAGAACATCACAGGATTGCTTTGGCTCGTCCACACAAATGATACTTCTTTCTTTAACAATTTCGTGAGAGGTCTCTTAATTATTGTAGGTCTCCTAATTATGTATATACAGGATGACTCACATCTTGACCGAAGCCATGTAGAGCATAAAAAGCAAAGAGAAAGGATTTGTTCATCACTTTAAGCCAAAAGATAGAAATGAAGTTGTTCCCATAGAATAAGATTAGATCCCGCAAGTGAGCTACTTACCGAAGCTTACAAGAAGCAAAGTTGAAATGAAAGCTTTCCCACCACAGCATCCAACTCTTCTCTTCCGTAAGCAAAGGGGCTTTCAACCAAAAATGCCAAACGGAGACCGAGCTTTATGAATGCCTTTATTTGAAAACTTCAAAATTCAAACTTTTTAGTTTCAAAAAATTTTAAAAATAAATACACATATACCAAGATACATTATGTACATGTGTGCAAATTTTCAGGTCAAAATACATTAAAATGTGAGCTACACAAAAAAGACAAATTTGAGGCTTTTTATCATATGTACTGTTCATCTTTAAAGTCCATGATTTTTTTTTGCAGCTCGCAATTCAAGGTATTTCATCCTGAAATTTTTCACACATACACTTCTACATCCTTGCATACATGTGTATTTTTTCAGAATTTTTTGAAACTGAAATTTATGAATTTTAAATTTTTCAAAATAAAGGGCTCCATGGAGCTCAGTCTCCAAAATGCCCTACTCGCTTTCAACGAGACAGGGAGCTGTACAATTTCCATAAGTATAGATAAGCACGAACTCCATTATATCTGGTTTGGGCTTGGGACTTGAAGTCATAGCGGCACGGATATCAATGAATGTTGCAACCTTCAGATTTGTATATTCATAAGGCAGTGACACTGACAAAGCAATGTTACATTGCTGGTGTGTGTTCAACATATCAAGAACTTGTGAGTTCCAGTTAAGGACGTCAAACGTCAAACTATAAGCTTTCTCAACTACTCACTCCGTTCCAAAATAGACGATCCAACTTTGTACTAAAGTTGAGTCATCTATTTTGAAACGGAGGGATACATGCTATTGCGTCTTACTCCCTCTGTAAACAAAAATATAAGAGCGTTTAGATCACTATTTTAGTGATCTAAATGCTCTTATATTTCTTTACAGAGGGAGTACTAATGAATATTCAACTGTTCCATTACTAAGAAAATAAACATATATATGTAACTTGTACATTCCTATCATTTTATTCTGAAAATGGATAGGTACGTCAACACACGAAATCAATGATCTAGTAACTCAGTATAGTAAACCTGTGGCAGCCTCCATCCTAATAACTCTTAGGCAACCAAATAATTTGCATAGCCTGAAATTTGTAAGTTCCTGGTTCGCAAAATTGAATCTGTCTGAAATTAGCAAAAGGAGCTTTCCCTAGCCCATTAAGAAGATGACACGGTAAACAACAACAATGGTCATGGACTGCAAAGCAACCACTTCAAGACACCTGACAATATTTGCTATAGACACCTACCTATATGAAAGCTAATTTGATCCTTTTGTTATAACATGATTATTTTGGTCAAAATAAAATTTTCACATTGTGGGGCAATTTGCACTTCTCAAATATGCATATGGTCTCTGGAGAGATTCGATCATACAGGCAAAATTAACTCGTTATACTGCAGAACCACACTAGTGTTAGAAATTTGCAACATTACAACTGTCGGGCACACTTCTACAAAGGCAATTAGACAGCACTGACATCTTCAAGCATAAAGCAGAGGCCAAATATACGATGTTCCAGAACCTATGTTGTGAATTGTGATTAAGCATAAAATTAAGACAAGGCACGCAAGAGATGTTCAACAAACACTATAAATACTAATGAACATTACGCCAAAGTGCGAAATAGCATCACCATCTATGCAAAAGATCTGTGTCTTGGATATAATATTTTATCTTAAGATCATAGCAATATCATGATGTTACAAACACAGTGACGGTTTCAAACCACAAAGTGAACTATTAAAGTTCAATACAATATATGATATACAATACATATCAAAGAATATACTGTGTGTGAAGATGCAATGATGTGCTTCATAACACCAAAGTTGTAAATTATTACCCCCAAAGCCACAAGTATAGTAGAACAATTTGAAATAACTCACAGTTTCCATGTCAAGGATGATTACAGTGGTGGTACATAAGGGAACTTGACAAACATCCCTAGTCAGCCATTTTGTTCAATCGATGAATCATACTCCTGGCAAGACGATTCCCAGGGTCAATCTTCAGAACCAAACGCAGGTCCTCAGCCCCAAGCCTATATTTCTCACTGCTCTCATATAAGAGAGCACGTTGCACTAGCACTGTCACATTGTCCTTATCTTGCTCAAGCACCTGCACAGTACAAACCAGTATAACTAAAAGTGGGGAGATCTACTATTAGGTAGAGGTGCCATTGTAATACCTTCGAACAGTCAGCAATAGCCTTCTTGTACTCGCCGACCTCCTTGTAGGACGAGGCCCTTGATGACAACACCTCTGCAATACCAGCATTTTTCCCAGTCTTCTCGATGAGCAGAACAGCCCAAGACAACCATTTGATAGCATCAGCATACTGCCCACCCTTGTAATTATCCATTCCTTTTGCCTTAGCAGCAGATGCCGTCAACCCAGACGGTGGTGGCGGTAATCCCTCCAGCTCTGTGGTTGTGCCACTGCTATCACCACCACCAACATACTCCGACTCCACGTCCACCCAACCATCCATCTCACCAAACATGTCACCGCCACCATTACTCGCCGCAGAAGCAGTTGGTGCAGATGCGGACGAAGGAAACAGCGTGTCAAAATGATCCACGCCAGAGTTCACCGCTGCAGAAACAGGCGCTGGAGCGGGTGCAGGCGGAGGCGTAACATTGGAAGGCTTCGTGGCACCAGAACTCTGGAAGCCACTGGATCCAGCGCCGGCTTTCTGGAAACTACTGAATTCAGCGTTGGCGCCCGAACTCACGCCCTGAAACACGCCAAATCCCTGATCCAATTTGGCCGAACCTGCCTGCTTTGCAGCATTCATAGACCCAGGCTTCGCCGCGAAGGGATCTATGGAGCCGAACGGATCCTTCTTCTGCGCCATGGGCTGTGACGCGGTCGCCGGCGCCATGCCCGCCGGCTTCATTGGCCGGCCACCAACCCCATAACTACCAGAAGCTATCGGTGCCCCGGTGGTTTTCGGGAGCGTGCTCGCCATACCGCCCATCGAGAAGGAAGAGCTGTTGGTCCTAGGATTAGCGCTTGAAGGCTTGGAGGGCTGGGCCGCTGCTGATCTGAGGGGCGCGTTGGACTGGGCTCGGGTGGATCCAAGCGCCGGCCCGAGGAGGTCGCTGAAGAGGTTGGGGTTGTTGGACTGAGGGAGGCCGATGCCGGAGGAGGGCGCAGTGGCGGACCAGCTCCGGCCGGAGATGTCGCCGACCATGGACACAGGCCCGGATCCGAGCGCCGCGGCGGCAGACGGGGATGGCTGATGAGTCCAGGACGTCTTCACCGGCTGGTGTGACCATGTGTTTGTGGTGGTTGGCCTCGGTGAAGGGTTGGTGGCGCCGCCTGGCCTCTGGTCGCGGAGGGGGCGGGAGGTGGAGGAGCGGGAGGGGTTGGCCCCGAAGTCAAACTGGTAGGAGTCGAAGGAGGTTGTGATGGGACGGGAGGAGGACCGGTCGCCGGAGTAGGAGTTCATTGTGGCCGGAGACGGGAAAGATCTGCGAGGAGAGGAGAGACGAGGCGATGGGGGTGGCTCTCTCGTCTTATTTTTTTTATTTTTGTTCTTTTCTGGTGCTTCGTTGTTTCAGTGGAAGCTGCGGTGGGAGCATTATAGTGCCAGCAAGTGCGTTGTCGGGCCTGGTTGGGCCTCGCTTTATCTTATGGTAGGTAGGTAGTTAAAGCGCGTGAACCACCAGGGTGGCCGGCACCCGGGCTGGGCCGTAAATGCTACTAATTTTCACCTTTTTTCTCTTATATTTTTTAAAACCACTTGAGCTTACTCCTACCCCTTAAAAAAACTTGAACTTATTCCTCTCTGGTTAAATGATGTAACTATTATCGTGTTCCAATAAAGGTAGAAGATCTTTGTTAAGAAAAGAGAGTGAACATATCCACTCTGGTGCTTTCCTTGTGCGGCGCACTCTATGTCGTCTTGTATGCGCTCATGTTATCATTCAACCTTGGCAAGAAAAGGCATATAACAAGACTTTGGGATGTGGCGTGTGTAGGAGATGGTCGGATAAAGATAAGGAGTCTCAAGAGAGGGTGCAACAGCCCAAAGTAGTACCCTATTAAGTTGTTGCTTGTTATTTTATTTTTTGCATTATCATGCCATCATATCATCATGCATTAAACTTGAATTAAGTATATTTAAACCCGAAATATTGAATTACTCCAAACCTAATTTAATTTTGCCTTTTCATTTAATAAGGAAAATTTCACCATTTCCCTTTTTGGTGTTTGGTAATACACTAGTAGAAAAAAGGGCCTAATGTTCAGCTCATTAGTCTCGGTTTGTATTTAAGCCGGCACTAATGTGATCATTAGTGGCGATTCCAACGGCTAGGCGGGCCACTCTCATTAGTACCGGTTCGTGGCGAACCTTTAGCACCGGTTCGTGGCACGAACCGGTGCTAAACAGAGTGGTGGCAGGATGTTGTCAGTCTGGGGCCCCTTCAACACCTTTAGTACCGGTCCGTGCCACGAACCGGTACTAAAGGTCATTCTATATAAACCCTTCGTCCACCCGCGATCGAGCTCGCTCTGTTTTTCCCATTCCCCTCTCCTCTCTGTTCTTCCCCTCTTCCTCGAGCTCATCACACATTTTGCCCAAATTTTGTCAAGATTTGAAGGCCCCCATCCATTCCTGATCACAAAGGTAAGAAACTTTGTCATTTTCATCTCTCATTGCTAGATTAGCCCTTGCAATGCTTTATATAGTGATTAATTTGTGGGTTTTAGTACTTTGGGAGGAATTATATGTGGTAGTTTATTTGATTTATATGCAATCTGAGCTCAAAATAACTCTTAGTTTGCATATGTAGGTGTGGTTTACTTAGTGCCTTCCCGTCTCTGTCCTAACCACCGTCGATCGTCCGTACCGTCCCATCGTCGGCACCACTTTATGGTGAGCCTCTTGTTCTTATCTTTTTTATATAAAAAATCATGTTTGTGTGGTTTAGATATATAGTTACTTGTATAATTATCTTACTCGTACATTGTTTGTTATTCATAGTGCCATGGTTTTGATATCCGTCCCCGTCAACCCTCGTCCGAGTTATGATTCGGATGTGGTATATTCTTTTTTATAACTATTTGTTGCATTTCGTGTTTATGACAAATTATGCCCATCAAGTTGACATAGATATTTTTATCTAGGAGGTATTTGAGCCGGAAATTCCAACCGACCCAATTGTCGAGAGGTTAAATTTAGTTGAAAGAGAAAACGAGTATTTGAAAGAAAAATTGAAAAGAATTGAGGGGGAGAAGATGGAATTGGAGTTGCATGTTGCTGATCTCGTCGATGATCACAAGATCAAGATGGAGAAAATGCGCTTGAAGATTAGAAAGATTAAAAAATATGCCATTGATAGTGAGGCTTGGTATCATTATGTTGTTGGATCAATTGTTACCTTAGTTGCGATCTTGATCGCATTTTTTGTTGCATTTAAATGCTTTAGCTAGAGAGTTATTTGTATGTTTGTTTTATGAGAATAAGTGTTGTATGAACTTGTATTAATTTGGTCTATTCGGTGTTGTGTAATGAAGATGAGCCGGCAATGGATGTACGATGACCGATGCTCTCCCCAGTTCGTTGATGGTGTGCATACTTTTCTGCTTGCGGCTGAGGCAAACAAGCGGGCGGATGGTTTTATGCCTTGTCCATGTGTTGTCTGTAAGAATGATCACAATTACTCTAACTCAAGAACCATTCACGTCCACCTGTTTGAGTCTGGTTTCATGCCCCACTATAATGTTTGGACCAAGCATGGAGAAAGAGGGGTTATGATGGAAGACAATGAAGAAGAAGAGGACGACGAGAGCTATCCTGGCCATGGGTTCTCTGAATACGATGATACAACAATGGGGGGAGAATCTGAGCCGGCAATGCAGGAAGAAGCTTAGCCGGCAATGCGGGAAGAAGCTGAAGAAGAGGCATCAAATGAGCCAGCTGATGATCTAGGTCGGGCCATTACCGATGCAGAGAGAAACTGCGCAAGTGAAAAGGAGAAGAAGAAGTTGCAGCGCACGTTAGAGGATCACAAGAAATTGTTGTACCCGAATTGTGAAGCTGACAAGAAAAAGCTGGGCACCACACTGGAATTGTTGCAATGGAAGGCAGAGAATGGTGTATCTGACAAGGGATTTCGAAAGTTGCTGGTAATGTTAAAGAAGATGCTTCCAAAGGACAATGAATTGCCCGAGAGTACTATTGGGTTTCGTAGTAATTTCAAAATTTTCCTACGCACACGCAAGATCATGTGATGCATAGAAACGAGAGGGGAGAGTGTTGTCTACGTACCCACGCAGACCGACTGCGGAAGCGTTGACACAACGTAGAGGAAGTAGTCGTATGTCTTCACGATCCAACCGATCAAGCACCGAAACTACGGCACCTCCGAGTTCGAGCCCACGTTCAGCTCGATGACGATCCCCGGACTCCGATCCAGCAAAGTGTCGGGGAAGAGTTCCGTCAGCACGACGGCGTGGTGACAATCTTGATGTACTACAGCAGCAGGGCTTCGCTTAAACTCCGCTACAGTATTATCGAGGACTATGGTGGCTGGGGGCACCGCACACGGCTAAGGAATAGATCACGTGGATCAACTTGTGTGTTCTAGGGTGCCTCTGCCTCAGTATATAAAGGACTAGAGGGGGGAGGCTGGCCGGCCAAGGTGTGGCGCGCCAGGAGAGTCCTACTCCCTCTGGGAGTAGGATTCCCCCCCCCCCAATCCTAGTTGGAATAGGATTCGCGGAGGGGGAAAAGAGAGAGAGGGGGCCGGCCACCTCTCCTAGTCCTAATAGGACTAGGGGAAGGGGGAGGCGCGCAGCCCATGTAGGGCTGCCTCTTCTCTTTTCCACTAAGGCCCATCATGGCCCATTTAGCTCCCGGGGGGTTCCGGTAACCTTCCCGGTACTCCGGTAAAATCTCGATTTCACCCGGAACACTTCCAATATCCAAACATAGGCTTCCAATATATCAATCTTTACGTCTCGACCATTTCGAGACTCCTCGTCATGTCCGTGATCACATCCGGGACTCCGAACAACCTTCGGTACATCAAAATGCATAAACTCATAATATAACTGTCATCGTAACCTTAAGCGTGCGGACCCTACGGGTTCGAGAACAATGTAGACATGACCGAGACACGTCTCCGGTCAATAACCAATAGCGGGACCTGGATGCCCATATTGGCTCCTACATATTCTACGAAGATCTTTATCGGTTAGACCGCATAACAACATACGTTGTTCCCTTTGTCATCGGTATGTTACTTGCCCGAGATTCGATCGTCGGTATCCAATACATAGTTCAATCTCGTTACCGGCAAGTCTCTTTACTCGTTCTGTAATACATCATCCCGCAACTAACTCATTAGTTGCAATGCTTGCAAGGCTTATGTGATGTGCATTACCGAGAGGGCCCAGAGATACCTCTCCGACAATCGGAGTGACAAAACCTAATCTCGAAATACGCCAACCCAACATGTACCTTTGGAGACACCTGTAGTACTCCTTTATAATCACCCAGTTACGTTGTGACGTTTGGTAGTACCCAAAGTGTTCCTCCGGTAAACGGGAGTTGCATAATCTCATAGTTATAGGAACATGTATAAGTCATGAAGAAAGCAATACCAACATACTAAACGATCGGGTGCTAAGCTAATGGAATGGGTCATGTCAATCAGATCATTCTCTTAATGATGTGATCCCGTTAATCAAATAACAACTCATTGTTCATGGTTAGGAAACATAACCATCTTTGATTAACGAGCTAGTCAAGTAGAGGCATACTAGTGACACTTTGTTTGTCTATGTATTCACACATGTATTATGTTTCCGGTTAATACAATTCTAGCATGAATAATAAAACTTTTATCATGATTATGAGGAAATAAATAATAACTTTATTATTGCCTCTAGGGCATATTTCCTTCAGTCTCCCACTTGCACTAGAGTCAATAATCTAGATTACACCGTAATGATTCTAACACCCATGGAGCCTTGGTGCTGATCATGTTTTGCTCGTGGTAGAGGCTTAGTCAACGGGTCTGCAATATTCAGATCCGTTTGTATCTTGCAAATCTCTATGTCTCCCACCTGGACTAGATCCCGGATGGAATTGAAGCGTCTCTTGATGTGCTTGGTTCTCTTGTGAAATCTGGATTCCTTTGCCAAGGCAATTGCACCAGTATTGTCACAAAAGATTTTCATTGGACCCGATGCACTAGGTATGACACCTAGATCGGATATGAACTCCTTCATCCAGACTCCTTCGTTTGCTGCTTCCGAAGCAGCTATGTACTCCGCTTCACATGTAGATCCTGCTACGACACTTTGTTTAGAACTGTACCAACTGACAGCTCCACCGTTTAATGTAAACACGTATCCGGTTTGCGATTTAGAATCGTCCGGATCAGTGTCAAAGCTTGCATCAACGTAACCATTTACGACGAGCTCTTTGTCACCTCCATATACGAGAAACATATCCTTAGTCCTTTTCAGGTATTTCAGGATGTTCTTGACCGCTATCCAGTGATCCACTCCTGGATTACTTTGGTACCTCCCTGCTAGACTTATAGCAAGGCACACATCAGGTCTGGTACCCAGCATTGCATACATGATAGATCCTATCGCTGATGCATAGGGAACATCTTTCATATTCTCTCTATCTTCTGCAGTGGTCGGGCATTGAGTCTTACTCAATTTCACACCTTGTAACACAGGCAAGAATCCTTTCTTTGCTTGATCCATTTTGAACTTCTTCAAAATTTTGTCAAGGTATGTTGTTTGTGAAAGTCCAATTAAGCGTTTTGATCTATCTCTATAGATCTTTATGCCTAATATGTAAGCAGCTTCACCGAGGTCTTTCATTGAAAAACTCTTATTCAAGTATCCCTTTATGCTATCCAGAAATTCTATATCATTTCCAATCAGTAATATGTCATCCACATATAATATCAGAAATGCTACAGAGCTCCCACTCACTTTCTTGTAAATACAGGCTTCTCCGAAAGTCTGTATAAAACCAAATGCTTTGATCACACTATCAAAGCGTTTATTCCAACTCCGAGAGGCTTGCACCAGTCCATAAATGGATCGCTGGAGCTTGCACACTTTGTTAGCTCCCTTTGGATCGACAAAACCTTCTGGTTGCATCATATACAACTCTTCTTCCAGAAATCCATTCAGGAATGCAGTTTTGACATCCATCTGCCAAATTTCATAATCATAAAATGCGGCAATTGCTAACATGATTCGGACAGACTTAAGCATCACTACGGGTGAGAAGGTCTCATCGTAGTCAACCCCTTGAACTTGTCGAAAACCTTTTGCGACAAGTCGAGCTTTGTAGACAGTAACATTACCATCAGCGTCAGTCTTCTTCTTGAAGATCCATTTATTCTCAATTGCTTGCCGATCATCGGGTAAGTCAACCAAAGTCCATACTTTGTTCTCATACATGGATCCCATCTCAGATTTCATGGCTTTAAGCCATTTTGCGGAATCTGGGCTCACCATCGCTTCTTCATAGTTCGTAGGTTCATCATGATCTAGTAGCATGACTTCCAGAACGGGATTACCGTACCACTCTGGTGCGGATCTCACTCTGGTTGATCTACAAGGTTCAGTAGTATCTTGATCTGAAGTTTCATGATCATTATCATTAGCTTCCTCCCTAACTGGTGTAGGTGTTACTGAAACAGTTTTCTGTGATGTACTACTTTCCAATAAGGGAGCAGGTACAGTTACCTCGTCAAGTTCTACTTTCCTCCCACTCACTTCTTTCGAGAGAAACTCCTTCTCTAGAAAGTTTCCGAATTTAGCAACAAAAGTCTTGCCTTTGGATCTGTGATAGAAGGTGTATCCAATAGTTTCCTTTGGATATCCTATGAAGACACATTTCTCCGATTTGGGTTCGAGCTTATCAGGTTGAAGCTTTTTCACATAAGCATCGCAGCCCCAAACTTTCAGAAACGACAACTTTGGTTTCTTGCCAAACCACAGTTCATAAGGCGTCGTCTCAATGGATTTTGATGGTGCCCTATTTAACGTGAATGCGGCCGTCTCTAGAGCGTATCCCCAAAACGATAGCGGTAAATCAGTAAGAGACATCATAGATCGCACCATATCTAGTAAAGTACGATTACGACGTTTGGACACACCATTACGCTGTGGTGTTCTGGGTGGCGTGAGTTGCGAAACTATTCCACAATTTTTCAAATGTACACCAAACTCGTAACTCAAATATTCTCCTCCACGATCAGATCGTAGAAACTTTATTTTCTTGTTACGATGATTTTCAACTTCACTCTGAAATTCCTTGAACTTTTCAAATGTTTCAGACTTATGTTTCATTAAGTAGATATACCCATATCTGCTTAAATCATCTGTGAAGGTGAGAAAATAACGATATCCGCCACGAGCCTCAATATTCATCGGACCACATACATTTGTATGTATGATTTCCAACAAATCTGTTGCTCTCTCCATAGTACCGGAGAACGGTGTTTTGGTCATCTTGCCCATGAGGCACGGTTCGCAAGTACCAAGTGATACATAATCAAGTGGTTCCAAAAGTCCATCAGAATGGAGTTTCTTCATGCGCTTTACACCGATATGACCTAAACGGCAGTGCCACAAATAAGTTGCACTCTCATTATCAACTCTGCATCTTTTGGCTTCAACATTATGAATATGTGTGTTACTACTATCGAGATTCAACAAGAATAGACCACTCTTCAAGGGTGCATGACCATAAAAGATATTACTCATATAAATAGAACAACCATTATTCTCTGATTTAAATGAATAACCGTCTCGCATCAAACAAGATCCAGATATAATGTTCATGCTTAACGCTGGCACCAAATAACAATTATTTAGGTCTAATACTAATCCCGAAGGTAGATGTAGAGGTAGCGTGCCGACTGCGATCACATCGACTTTGGAACCGTTTCCCACGCGCATCGTCACCTCGTCCTTAACCAATCTTCGCTTAATCCGTAGTCCCTGTTTCGAGTTGCAAATATTAGCAACAGAACCAGTATCAAATACCCAGGTGCTACTGCGAGCATTAGTAAGGTACACATCAATAACATGTATATCACATATACCTTTGTTCACCTTGCCATCCTTCTTATCCGCCAAATACTTGGGGCAGTTCTGCTTCCAGTGACCAGTCTGCTTGCAATAGAAGCACTCAGTTTCAGGCTTAGGTCCAGGTTTGGGTTTCTTCTCTTGAGTAGCAACTTGCTTGCCATTCTTTTTGAAGTTCCCCTTCTTCTTCCCTTTGCCCTTTTTCTTGAAACTAGTGGTCTTGTTGACCATCAACACTTGATGCTCCTTCTTGATTTCTACCTCCGCAGCTTTCAGCATTGTGAAGAGCTCGGGAATAGTCTTGTTCATCCCTTGCATATTATAGTTCATCACGAAGCTCTTGTAGCTTGGTGGCAGTGATTGAAGAATTCTGTCAATGACGCAATCATCTGGAAGATTAACTCCCAATTGAATCAAGTGATTATTATACCCAGACATTTTGAGTATATGCTCACTGACAGAACTGTTCTCCTCCATCTTGCAGCTATAGAACTTATTCGAGACTTCGTATCTCTCAATCCGGGCATTTGCTTGAAATATTAACTTCAACTCCTGGAACATCTCATATGCTCCATGACGTTCAAAATGTCGTTGAAGTCCCGATTCTAAGCCGTAAAGCATGGCACACTGAACTATCGAGTAGTCATCAGCTTTGCTCTGCCAGACGTTCATAACATCCGGCGTTGCTCCTGCAGCAGGCCTGGCACCCAGCGGTGCTTCCAGGACGTAATTCTTCTGTGCAGCAATGAGGATTATCCTCAAGTTATGGACCCAGCCCGTGTAATTGCTACCATCATCTTTCAACTTTGCTTTCTCAAGGAACGCATTAAAATTCAACGGAACAACAACACGAGCCATCTATCTACAATTAAACATAAACAAGCAAGATACTAATCAGGTACTAAGTTTCATGATAAATTTAAGTTCAGTTAATCAAATTAATTAAAGAACTCCCACTTAGATAGACATCCCTCTAATCCTCTAAGTGATTACGTGATCCAAATCAACTAAACCATAACCGATCATCACGTGAGATGGAGTAGTTTTCAATGGTGAACATCGTTATGTTGATCATATCTACTATATGATTCACGCTCGACCCTTCGGTCTCCGTGTTCTGAGGCCATATCTGTATATGCTTGGCTCGTCAAGTATAACCTGAGTATTCCGCGTGTGCAACTGTTTTGCACCCGTTGTATTTGAACGTAGAACCTATCACACCCGATCATCACGTGGTGTCTCAGCACGAAGAACTTTCGCAACGGTGCATACTCAGGGAGAACACTTCTTGATAATTTAGTGAGAGATCATCTTATAATGCTACCGTCAATCAAAGCAAGATAAGATGCATAAAAGGATAAACATCACATGCAATCAATATAAGTGATATGATATGGCCATCATCATCTTGTGCTTGTGATCTCCATCTCCGAAGCACCGTCGTGATCACCATCGTCACCGGCGTGACACCTTGATCTCCATCGTAGCATCGTTGTCGTCTCGCCAAGCTTATGCTTCTACGACTATCACTACCGCTTAGTAATAAAGTAAAGCATTACATCGCGATTGCATTGCATACAATAAAGCGACAACCATATGGCTCCTGCCAGTTGCCTATAACTTGGTTACAAAACATGATCATCTCATACAATAAAATTCAGCATCATGTCTTGACCATATCACATCACAACATGCCCTGCAAAAACAAGTTAGACGTCCTCTACTTTGTTGTTGCAAGTTTTACGTGGCTGCTACGGGCTTAAGCAAGAACCAATCTCACCTACGCATCAAAACCACAACGATAGTTTGTCAAATAGACTCCGTTTTAACCTTCGCAAGGACCGGGCATAGCCATACTTGGTTCAACTAAAGTTGGAGAGACAGTCGCCCGCAAGCCACCTATGTGCAAAGCACGTCGGGGGAACCGGTCTCGCGTAAGCGTACGCGTAATGTTGGTCCGGGTCGTCTCGTCCAACAATGCCGCCGAACCAAAGTATGACATGCTGGTAGGCAGTATGACTTATATCGCCCACAACTCACTTGTGTTCTACTCGTGCATATAACATCTACATAAATAACCTAGGCTCGGATGCCACTATTGGGTTTCGTAGTAATTTCAAAATTTTCCTACGCACACGCAAGATCATGTGATGCATAGCAATGAGAGGGGAGAGTGTTGTCTACATACCCACGCAGACCGACTACGGAAGTGTTGACACAACGTAGAGGAAATAGTCGTACGTCTTCACGATCCAACCGATCAAGCACCGAAACTACGGCACCTCCGAGTTCGAGCACACGTTCAGCTCGATGACGATCCCCGGACTCCGATCCAACAAAGTGTCGGGGAAGAGTTCCGCCAGCACGACGACATGGTGACGATCTTGATGTACTACAGCAGCAGGGCTTCGCCTAAACTCCGCTACAGTATTATCGAGGACTATGGTGGCTGGGGGCACCGCATACGGCTAAGGAATAGATCACGTGGATCAACTTGTGTGTTCTAGGGTGCCTCTGCCTCAGTATATAAAGGACTAGAGGGGGGAGGCTGGCCGGCCAAGGTGTGGCGCCAGGAGAGTCCTACTCCCTCTGGGAGTAGGATTCCCCCCCCCCCCAATCCTAGTTGGAATAGGATTCGCGGAGGGGGAAACGAGAGAGAGGGGGCCGGCCACCTCTCCTAGTCCTAATAGGACTAGGGGAAGGGGGAGGCGCGCAGCCCATGTAGGGCTGCCTCTTCTCTTTTCCACTAAGGCCCAATATGGCCCATTTAGCTCCCGGGGGGTTCCGGTAACCTTCCCGGTACTCCGGTAAAATCCCGATTTCACCCGGAACACTTCCGATATCCAAACATAGGCTTCCAATATATCAATCTTTATGTCTCGACCATTTCGAGACTCCTCGTCATGTCCGTGATCACATCCGGGACTCCGAACAACCTTCGGTACATCAAAATGCATAAACTCATAATATAACTGTCATCGTAACCTTAAGCGTGCGGACCCTACGGGTTCGAGAACAATGTAGACATGACCGAGACACGTCTCCGGACAATAACCAATAGCGGGACCTGGATGCCCATATTGGCTCCTACATATTCTACGAAGATCTTTATCGGTCAGACCGCATAACAACATACGTTGTTCCCTTTGTCCGGTATGTTACTTGCCCGAGATTCGATCGTCGGTATCCAATACATAGTTCAATCTCGTTACCGGCAAGTCTCTTTACTCGTTCTGTAATACATCATCCCGCAACTAACTCATTAGTTGCAATGCTTGCAAGGCTTATGTGATGTGCATTACCGAGAGGGCCCAGAGATACCCCTCCGACAATCGGAGTGACAAAACCTAATCTCGAAATACGCCAACCCAACATTGTCGGATCGAAAGTATGTCTAGAGGGGGATGATTAGACTACTTGACCAAATAAAAACTTAACCTTTTCCCAATTTTAGTTCTTGGCAGATTTTAGCTATTTTGGGACAAGTCAAGCAATCATCACATAATTCAAGCAAGCATGCAAAGAGTATATAGGCAGCGGAAAGTAAAGCGTGCAACTTGCAAGAATGTAAAGGGAAGGGTTTGGAGAATTCAAACGCTATTGGAGACACGGATGTTTTTCCCGTGGTTCGGATAGGTGGTGCTATCCTACATCCACGTTGATGGAGACTTCAACCCACGAAGGGTAACGGTTGCATGAGTCCACACAGGGCTCCACCCAAGGGTAACGGTTGCGCGAGTCCACACAGGGCTCCACCCACGAAGGGTCCACAAAGAAGCAACCACCCACAAAGGTTCCACGAAGAAGCAACCTTGTCTATCCCACCATGGCCATCGCCCACACAGGACTTGCCTCACTAGCGGTAGATCTTCACGAAGTAGGCGATCTCCTTGCCCTTACAAACTCCTTGGTTCAACTCCACAATCTTGTCGGAGGCTCCCAAGTGACACCTAGCCAATCTAGGAGACACCACTCTCCAAGAAGTAACAAATGGTGTGTAGGTAATGAACTCCTTGCTCTTGTGCTTCAAATGATAGTCTCCCCAACACTCAACTCTCTCTCATAGGATTTGGATTTGGTGGAAAGAAGATTTGAGTGGAAAGCAACTTGGGAAGGCTAGAGATCAAGATTCATATGGTAGGAATGGAATGTCTTGGTCTCAACACATGAGTAGGTGGTTCTCTCTCAGAACATATGAGTTGGAATGATGTGTGTGTTCTGATGGCTCTCTCATCAAATGAGAAGAAGGTGGAGGGGTATATATAGCCTCCACACAAAATCCAACCGTTACACAGTTTTCCAATCTCGGTGGGACCGAATCAATAAACTCGGTCGAACCGAAAATGTAAACCTAGTGACCGTTAGTGATTTTCGGTGGGACTGACATGCAACTCGGTAGGACCGATATGGTTAGGGTTTGGGCATAACGTAATCTCGGTGAGACCGATTACACAACGGTGAGACCGATTACACAAACTCGGTGAGACCGAATTTGGTAATTAGCTAACCAGAGAGTTGGTCAGGCAAACTCGGTGGGACCGATTTGCTCTTTCGGTGAGACCGAAAAGTTACAAAGGGGAAACACTGAGTTTACAGGGAAACACTGAGTTTACATTGCAATCTCGGTGGGACCGATTCACTCTTTCGGTGGGACCGAAAAGTTACGAAAGGGAAACAGAGAGTTTGCAACCCCATCTCGGTGAGACCGAGATCCCTATCGGTAGGACCGAATTGCTAGGGTTTGACAGTGGCTAATGACAAGTGAAACTCGGTGGCGCCGGATAGGAAGAATCGGTAGGACCGAGTTTGGCTTAGGGTTTAGATCATATATGGATATGGGAAAGTAGTTGAGGGTTTTGGAGCATATCACTAAGCACATGAAGCAAGAGGCTCATTAAGCAACACCTCATCCCTCCTTAATAGTATTGGCTTTTCCTAAAGACTCAATGTGATCTTGGATCACTAAAATATAAAATGAAGAGTCTTGAGCTTTTGAGCTTGAGCAAATCCTTTGTCCTTAGCATTTTGAGGGTTCCACTTTCACATCCATGCCATGCCAATCATTGAGCTTTCCTGAAATAATCATCTTGGAATAGTATTAGCTCAATGAGCTATATGTTGTTATGAATTACCAAAACCACCTAGGGATAGTTGCACTTTCAATCTCCCCCTTTTTGGTAATTGATGACAACATATAGATCAAAGCTTCGACAAATGATAATAAGCAAGAAATATATCGTCGCTTTGAGAAGTATGTGATAAGTAAAAGCTCCCCCTAAATTTGTGCATATTTAAAATTTGCTTTGGACTGCAAATGCACAAAGAGTTAGAGTCATGGGTTACTCTTCCATGTCACATACATCTTGGTGGAGCGCTCAAAATGATAAGAATGAAATACATGCACTCATCACCAAGAAAAGTGAATGATCACACAAGATAGATAGGATAATAGTATCAAGCAAGCATTAAGTGTAGCTTATGATCAAACACATGATCATCAATGTCTCACAAATAATGACGTAGTATCTCAAGCACTCAAAAGCAAACAAGTTCGAAAAACCACCAAATAAAGCAAGAGAGAAAAGCAACACTCTCTCTCTCAAAGCCTATGATCTATACATCTTCTCCCCCTTTGGCAACAAGTTACCAAAAAGTTCCTAGAAGATGCATAGTGCTAAATCGGCGCTCAGGCTTGATCTTCAGGTGGTGGTGGAGTCCGGATCACTCCAAGGACGAAGGCTTCGGTAGATGCTGAAGTAGTCGCTGGAGTTGGAGCTGAAGTAGATGCTGGAGCTGGTGGAACTGAGGCTATAGCTGGTGCTGAAGTGGTGGCTCTGGTGTCAGCAACTGGCACGGCAGATGACCTCGGGCCTCGTGGCACTCTGGCAAAGGTATGAGTGGTAGTCCTGCCTCTCCTCTCCTGCATGTCCTCCTGGAGCTGCTCCACTGCAGACTGAACTTCCGTTACCTTGACATCCAAGTCATAGAACTTCTGTTCCATGATTCTCGCTAGGCTCTGCTGATTCTGAGTGAGGGTGGCCAGACTTTGCTCAATCCTCAACATGGATGCAATCAAGTAACCAAGCTGCTCTTGTTTAGTCTTCAAGAAAACTCAGATGCCTCCTCTTGAGTAGGCATCTTGGCAGCTTTCTCCTTCCTCGCCTTCTCCTTCTTCGCGTATGCTTGGGCAGATGATGGCTCGTTCTCAATCATGACAACTTGATTGTCCTCGAAATCTGGACGGATGGGCAGGTGTTCCTTGTCCAATAGATATATGCCCGTGCCCATCTTGGAGTTGATGAGCTCCTGAATTTGAGGGGCATATCCGCAGCTCCTCTTCTGATCTGCTGCAGTCCTCTTGATTGTTTCCACTATGAGGCTCATCACCTTGAACTTCTGAGGCACATCAAACACATGTAGCAAGTTGATAGCATGGCCTCTGATCATCTTGTGATCTCCAGACTTGGGCAGTAAGGTGTGCCTTAGTATCCAATTGATCGTAGGCAGTCCTGACAGAAGGTAATGCACAGACCCAAATTTGAAGGTGTCAAGAGCTTCATTGGGAATTTCCTTGTACATATTGGACATGGAGTTATGATCCATCTTCTTCTTGGCATAGATATCCAAGTCATCATCTTGCTCCTCTGGGGCATTTATGATCTGTGCCCACTCAGCCACTGTAGATTGGTACCTTGTACCCTCAGACATCCATGTGATCCTCCCATCTGGATAAAAGTGTGCCGTGGAGTAGAACTGCATGATAAGCTCCTCGTTCCACTTTGTGAGCTTCTGCCCAACAAAGTCAGCTACTCCACAAGCATGAAAGCTGTCATATACTCCTGGGTAGTGTTCCTCCTTCTCCTTCATGTAGGTCCAGTCAACCCATCTCATGTCACAGACAATTGGCTTCTTATCTAGCAAAACAGTCTCATAGAAATCCTGCTGCTCCTTGGTGTGAAACCTGTAGTCCACTGCTGTCCTTCTCCTTGAAGCATATGGGTCTGCTTCTCTCCACTTCCTCAGCCCTGAATCTCTTCTGAGCTTCATATCCTCAGCCACAGGATGAGCATCGTTGTGGTCTGGGATCTTGGGCTTTAGCTTTCTCAAGACATTCTCTTCCTCTTCTTCAGCAACAGTCTCAGGCACTGGGGCCTTGTTCTTCTCAGCTGCAGGAATGCTCCTTGTATTCCTCTTTGGTTTTGGCTTGGAGGCAGCTTTGGGCTTAGATGCAGTAGCCCCTGACCTTATGGCATCACCCATCAGCTTGGGTGCCTTGGGAGCTGGTGCAGCTACCTCTTCTTCCTCTTCCTCTTCCATGATGGAAGCTTTTCCAAGCACTCTAGCCACAGTCTTCTTCACCCTCTCCTTCCTTTTCTTGCCCTCAGCTGCAACTGGCTCTTGGGGAGTGGGCTTCTCAATTGAGGCTCTTGCCTTTGACATGGGCTGCCTGCCTGCTGGCCTTTTGATTTTCAGACCTGGCTTAGTGCCTTGAGCTGGCTCAATTCTCTTGGAAGTGGCCTCTTCCTCTGCCACATAGTCCTTATCCTCGGAATCTGAAGTCCTCTTCTTCCTTTGTCTCGTGGCAGCCTTTAGCAAATTTCTAGGAGTGCTCCTGCTGCCTTCATCAGATGAACTGGAGGGACTAGTGCCCTCACTCATCACCACTTGCTGCTCTGACATATTTTGGCTATCACTTTGATCAGACATGCTGCAAACTGACTGCTGACCCTGTGAATAGATTATAGAAGAGATAGAGTGGATGAGCATCACAAAATGCAGAGATTTTTGCAAAAGAATGATCCAAAAACTTAGTTTTAGTTTTCCACTGAAATCATCTCGGATCTACCAATTTTCAAACTCGGTGATACCGAAGCAGTTTTGGAACCTAAACTAGTGAACTCCGTAGGACCGAGTCACAGTTCGGTGGCACCGAGACTGCTAGGGTTTCACTGAGTTCAAAAATCGGTCACACCGATAAGTAATTCTCGGTCAGACCGAGTCTCACTTGTGCAATGGCAAGAGCCAAATCAGTGGGACCGAGTTTTTCAACTCGGTGGGTCCGAGATGGTTTCGGCGGAAACCTAAACCTAGAATTTTCGAATCAAACCTAATCTACGGGCGTTTTGACTGGATAGAAGTTTATCAATCGTGGCAAGAATCAATATGATCACAATGTGCTAGGAATCAGATTGAGGAATAGCACAAAGATCAAGTCCATACCCTAGTTCGGCGGGGACTTGCTACAGCGCAACGGCGGGGCAGAATTCCTGTTGACGGCGACGGAGACCAGCGACTGGAGGCTGCTGGCGGCGAGAAGACGATCCGGAGACCTCGAGGGCAGAGCAGGCTATCGCGCGGGCGAAGGGGTTCGGAGAAATTTCCAAATTTTGCCCGTGACTATATATAGCCCGACCCTGTCGGTGTGACCGAGTGGAACGACTCGGTGGCACCGAGATTCATAACTTCGTGCAGTTACTGAAACTCGGTGAGACCGAAAGGTTCAAATCGGTTGCACCGAGATCGAAAACCTAGATCAACTTAATGATCTCGGTAGGACCGAAAGTGGAGTATCAGTCAGACCGAGAATCATAAAGAGGTTTTGGAAGTTTAAGTCTATGACGAATCGGGGACTCCGAGCGCTCCTCACACAGAGTGGTTCGAATCTGACTTGATCAAATTTTGTGATGCAGCATGAATAGAGTTTGAGACGAGAAAAGCATAGATAGCTAGAGGAGGTTCTTAGGCATTCTTGTCCATCCACTTGGCAAAAGAAGATAAAACCAAACAATCAAAACAACAAGTGGATGTCCTCGAATGAGTAAAATATGCACCCAGCATGCTCACACAATAAGATGGCAAATGAAATATGTGGCAAGGCATGCACAACCAATTCTAGCATCTATCAAGCAATTTGCGATGACTAGGTCATCTATATATGAGTATATTGACTTAGGAGTCAAGTGAGAACACTTGATCATAGGTCATACTCATCGTTTAAGCTCAAGTGGGGTTACCACTTTTACATAAAGCATTGTTTTGTTCACATCTTTAGAGTTGCTTTAGCTCAAGTCTTAGAGTAAAGCTCCCCCTAGATGTGATATCCCCCCTAAGAGGGATGAACTAACCTTGGGTTTTGTCGATGATGACTTCATGTAGATATCGAAGATGTGGATGCTCAATGTTGATGTAGATCTCTTGGAGCTATCCATTTGAGTGAATTGCACTTTCAATACCTACATGGGTTAGTCCCACAAGGAACAAGCAAGGATATCCATAGACATAGAGTGATGCACACAAAAGATGATGTCCATGAAAACTTTTAGGTTACCTTGTCCCTTATCTTACCAACAAGAGGGTTTGTGACTCCTTGAACTAGTGCAAGATGTGGAAGTTGATTGCACTTGTTCTTGCCAAAATGATAAGAGTGAAGTATGTTGGCGGAGTCACCCTCAAGAACTCTCTAGTTCTTCTTTTTTTGATCCACATCATCTTGATGGGAATCCTTGGAGTTGTAGTCGTACTTGATGAAGTGGAGCTTGAATTAGTCTTGGGAATCTACTAGACTAAGGTCTTTGGAGCTTCTTCAAATGCATCAATTTCCTCTTGAAGCTTGTCCTTCCCTTTTTGCTTGTAGTCTTGTGGTGGAAGATCATCTTGAGCTTGTGTCCCCTTGAAAGAAGCATACTTCTCTTGTTGAGGGACAAACTTTGTCTTGGGGTATTGATCTTCTTCCCACTCAACTCCATTGGCATTGAACTTTCGTTCAAAACCAACACCTTGATTCTTCCGGTGCATTCCTTGCTTGCGCACAATTTCCTCAAATTGCTTACTCCCGGCAAGGCTTTTGTACACTCCTTTCTCTATGATTCCCTTCAATAAGCTATTTTCTTGCTCAAGTGTAACTTGGCTAAGAGAATCATTAGTGGAATCAATAGAACTACTAGAAGCAACAATATTGGATTTAACATGATCATTGTTACTGCTAGAGGAAGAATCTTTCTTGTTACTAGACTTGACTTGAGGCATGTAAGTAGATAAGAGTAAACGCTTGGCAATGTAAGAAGAACTTTTCTTGCGGAGATCATCATTGATTGCCTTTAAGAACTCATGCTCTTGCTCAAGATTGAGATTTTCAAAGCGTAATTTTTCATGAGCTCTTAAAAGTTCTCGATGATCTTCGAAGATGGTTTCATGAGCTAACTTAAGAGTGTTTAGTTCTTTAGTTAGGGCCTCAATCTTCTCCTTATCATTGTCATTCGTTTTATCTTGATTAGCATGTTTAATTGACATTTCATCATAGTATTCATCACTAGAGTTGTCACCAAGCAAATCATCACCTAACAAGTCATCTTCATCACTATTAAAATCAACATACTCGGGGTGTGTTACCTTAGGACCTTTGGCCATGAAGCATCTTCCGATTCCTTCATTTGGTGAGTCAAATATGTCGTAGGAGTTGGTTGACACAAGTGCTAGACCGGCAACACCTTCATCTTGAGTATCTTCGGAGTCGGAGTAATAACTTCTCTCGGAGTGGCTGTCGGAGTCAGAGCCGGATACCCATTCACCAACATGAGCTTGATGTCTTCGTCTTGTGTAGCTCCTTGATGATTTTTCCTTCCTTTCCGAATCCTTGCTTCTCCATGAGTATCTTCGTTCATAACGATCATCTCTACTCCTTCTCTCTCTTGGTGGTGATCCTTTGCTTCTTCTTTTTGGAGAATCTTCTCTTCTCTTGTAGGGAGCCGTACACTCATTGGAATAGTGTCCGGGTCTTCCACAATTGTAGCAGTTTCGCTCTCGACTAGAAAATCTTTTGTCATTGTAGGACCTTGACTTGGAGCTTCTATCTTTGCTTCTACTCTTGTATAACTTGTTGAAGTTCTTCACCATTAAGCTCAATTCTTCATTGAAGTCTTGTTTCTCACTTGATGATGTAGGGGCTTCACATGAGGCTTTATAGGCACCACTTGATTTGTTGTGAAGTTCCTCTTTATCCTTAAGTGACATCTCATGAGCAACAATTCTTCCAATCACCTCCGTTGGCTTGAGATCTTTGTAATTGGGCATCATTTGGATCAATGTGCACACGGTATCATATTTTCCATCCAAGGCTCTTAGAATCTTTTTGATGATGAATCTATCGGTCATCTCTTCACTTCCTAAGCCGGCAATCTCATTTGTGATGAGAGCAAGCCTAGAGTACATTTCGGCGACACCTTCACCATCCTTCATCTTGAACTTGTCAAGTTGGCTTTGAAGCACATCCAACTTGGATTCCTTGACGGAGTCGGTACCTTCGTGCATATCAATCAAAGTGTCCCAAATTTTCTTTGCATTCTCAAGGCGGCTGATTTTGTTGAATTCTTCAGGGCATAATCCGTTGAAGAGAATATCACAAGCTTGAGCATTGTATTGCAACATCTTCAACTCATCCGCGGTAGCTTCACGGTTCGGTTCTCTCCCATCAAAGAAGTCACCTTGCAAACCAACACACACAATAGCCCAAACGGCGGGGTTATGTCCAAGAATATGCATTTTCATTTTATGCTTTCAACTAGCAAAATTAGTACCATCAAAGTAAGGACCTCTACGGTGATAATTTCCCTCGCTAGACGCCATACTCTCCTAGGTTGTGAAACCAAGGCTATGACCACCAAAAGCTATTTAGATCAAGCAAATGGAGACCAAAGCTCTGATACCACTTGTAGGATCGAAAGTATGTCTAGAGGGGGGGTGATTAGACTACTTGACCAAATAAAAACTTAACCTTTTCCCAATTTTAGTTCTTGGCAGATTTTAGCTATTTTGGGACAAGTCAAGCAATCATCACATAATTCAAGCAAGCATGCAAAGAGTATATAGGCAACGGAAAATAAAGCATGCAACTTGAAGAATGTAAAGGGAAGGGTTTGGAGAATTAAAACGCTATTGGAGACACGGATGTTTTTCCCGTGGTTCGGATAGGTGGTGCTATCCTACATCCACGTTGACGGAGACTTCAACCCACGAAGGGTAACGGTTGCACGAGTCCACACAGGGCTCCACCCAAGGGTAATGGTTGCGCAAGTCCACACAGGGCTCCACCCACGAAGGGTCCACGAAGAAGCAACCACCCACAAAGGGTCCACGAAGAAGCAACCTTGTCTATCCCACCATGGCCATCGCCCACACAGGACTTGCCTCACTAGCGGTAGATCTTCACGAAGTAGGCGATCTCCTTGCCCTTACAAACTCCTTGGTTCAACTCCACAATCTTGTCGGAGGCTCCCAAGTGACACCTAGCCAATCTAGGAGACACCACTCTCCAAGAAGTAACAAATGGTGTGTAGGTAATGAACTCCTTGCTCTTATGCTTCAAATGATAGTCTCCCCAACACTCAACTCTCTCTCATAGGATTTGGATTTGGTGGAAAGAAGATTTGAGTGGAAAGCAACTTGGGAAGGCTAGAGATCAAGATTCATATGGTAGGAATGGAATGTCTTGGTCTCAACACATGAGTAGGTGGTTCTCTCTCAGAACATATGAGTTGGAATGGGTGTGTGTGTTCTGATGGCTCTCTCATCGAATGAGAAGAAGGTGGAGGGGTATATATAGCCTCCACACAAAATCCAACCGTTACACAGTTTTCCAATCTCGGTGGGACCGAATCAATAAACTCGGTCGGACCGAAAATGTAAACCTAGTGACCGTTAGTGATTTTCGGTGGGACTGACATGCAACTCGGTAGGACCGATATGGTTAGGGTTTGGGCATAACGTAATCTCGGTGAGACCGATTACACAAACTCGGTGAGACCGAATTTGGTAATTAGCTAACCAGAGAGTTGGTCAGGCAAACTCGGTGGGACCGATTTGCTCTTTCGGTGAGACCGAGTGGAACTCGGTGAGACCGAAAAGTTACAAAGGGGAAACACTGAGTTTACATTGCAATCTCGGTGGGACCGATTCACTCTTTCGGTGGGACCGAAAAGTTACGAAAGGGAAACAGAGAGTTTGCAACCCCATCTCGTGAGACCGAGATCCTTATCGGTAGGACCGAATTGCTAGGGTTTGGCAGTGGCTAATGACAAGTGAAACTCGGTGGCGCCGGATAGGAAGAATCGGTAGGACCGAGTTTGGCTTAGGGTTTAGATCATATATGGATATGGGAAAGTAGTTGAGGGTTTTGGAGCATATCACTAAGCACATGAAGCAAGAGGCTCATTAAGCAACACCTCATCCCTCCTTAATAGTATTGGCTTTTCCTAAAGACTCAATGTGATCTTGGATCACTAAAATATAAAATGAAGAGTCTTGAGCTTTTGAGCTTGAGCCAATCCTTTGTTCTTAGCATTTTGAGGGTTCCACTTTCACATCCATGCCATGCCAATCATTGAGCTTTCCTGAAATAATCATCTTGGAATAGTATTAGCTCAATGAGCTATATGTTGTTATGAATTACCAAAACCATCTAGGGATAGTTGCACTTTCAAACATGTACCTTTGGAGACACCTGTAGTACTCCTTTATAATCACCCAGTTACGTTGTGACGTTTGGTAGTACCCAAAGTGTTCCTCCGGTAAACGGGAGTTGTATAATCTCATAGTTATAGGAACATGTATAAGTCATGAAAAAAGCAATAGCAACATACTAAACGATCGGGTGCTAAGCTAATGGAATGGGTCATGTCAATCAGATCATTCTCTTAATGATGTGATCCCGTTAATCAAATAACAACTCATTGTTCATGGTTAGGAAACATAACCATCTTTGATTAACGAGCTAGTCAAGTAGAGGCATACTAGTGACACTTTGTTTGTCTATGTATTCACACATGTATTATGTTTCCGGTTAATACAATTCTAGCATGAATAATAAACCTTTTATCATGATTATGAGGAAATAAATAATAAGGCATATTTCCTTCAAGTACGTACAAAGCAAAGAAGGTTGTCTGCCCTCTAGGGTTAGAGGTGCAGAAGATACATGCATGCCCTAATGACTGCATCCTCTACCGCGGTGAGTACGCGGATTTGAACGCGTTCCCAGTATGTGGTGCATCGCGATATAAGATCAGCCGCGATGCCCCTGGTGATGTCGAGGGCGAGCGCCCTAGGAAGAAGATTCCTGCCAAGGTGATGTGGTATGCTCCTATAATACCACGGTTGAAACGTTTGTTTCAAAAGAAAGAGCATGCCAAGGCGATGCGATGGCACAGATAAGACCGTGAGAAAGACGGGAAGTTGAGAGTACCCGCTGACGGGTCGCAGTGGAGAAAAATTGAGAGAAAGTACAGGGAGGACTTTGCAGGTGATGCAAGGAACGTATGGTTTGGTCTAAGCGCAGATTTTGCAGGTGACGCAAGGAACGTATGGTTTGGTCTAAGCGCAGATGGTATTAATCCTTTTGGGGAGCAGAGCAGCAACCATAGCACCTGGCCTGTGACTCTATGTATGTATAACATTCCTCCTTGGTTGTGCCTGAAGCGGAAGTTCATTATGATGCTAATGCTCATCCAAGACTCTAAGCAATCCGGCAATGACATTGATGTGTACCTAAGGCCATTAGTTGAAGAACTCTTACAATTGTGGAATGGAAAAGGTGTACGTGTGTGGGATGAGCACAGACAGGAAGAATTTGACTTAAAGGCGTTGCTGTTCGTGACCATCAATGATTGGCCGGCTCTTAGTAACCTTTCAAGACAGACAAACAAGGATACCGCGCATGCACACACTGTTTGAATGATACTGACAGTATATATTTGAATAATTGTAAGAAGAATGTGTACCTGAGACATCGTCGATTTCTTCCGAGCAGGCATTCCGTAAGAAAGAAAGGCAAGCATTTCAAAGGTGAGGCGGATCACCGGACGAAGCCTCGCCACCGTACTGGTGTTAATGTACATGATATGGTCAAGGATTTGAAGGTAATCTTTGGAAAGGGTCTTGGCGGACAACCTGTTTCGAATGACGCTGACGGACGCGCATCCATGTGAAGAAGAAATCTATATTTTAGTACCCGCCCTATTGGAAAGACCTAGAGGTCCGCTCTGCAATCGACGTGATGCACATGACGAAGAATCTTTGCGTGACCCTACTTGGCTTCTTGAGTGTGTATGGGAAGACAAAAGATACACCGGAGGCACGGGAGGACCAGCAACGTATGCACGGAAAAGACGACACATCAGGGTCATGCCAGCTACGCTCTTACCAAAGAAGAGAAGAAAATCTTCTTTGAATGCCTGCTTAGTATGAATGTACCATATGGCTTCTCGTCGAATATAAAGGGAATAATAAATATGGCAAAGAAAAAATCAATAACCTAAAGTCTCATGACTGCCACGTAATTATAACGCAACTGCTTCCGGTTGCATTGAGGGGGCTTCTACCGAAAAACGTTCGATTAGCCATTGTGAAGTTATGTGCATTCCTCAATGCAATCTCTCAGAAGATAATCGGTCCAGAAATCATACCAAGGTTAGAAAATGATTTGGTGCAATATCTTGTCAGTTTCGAGTTGGTGTTCCCGCCATCCTTCTTCAACATCATGACGCACGTCCTAGTTCACCTATGCGAAGGGATTAACATTCTGGGTCCTGTACTTCTACATAATATGTTCCTATTTGAGAGATTCATGGGAGTCTTAAAAAAATATATTCATAACCGTGCTAGGTCAGAAGAAAGCGTCTCCAAGGACCATGAAAATGAGGAGGTTATTGAGTTTTGTATTAACTTTATTCCTAACTCTAAACCGATTGATGTTCCTAAATCACAGCATAAGGAAAGACTAGATGGAAAAGGCACACTGAAAGGGGATCAAATTTAAAAACATTATAACCGAGCACTTTTCCTGTCCTTTTAGATTATGTACGTCCGCAATCGTCCGATCTGCACTTTTAGAAAATTTCAGCCAGTGGATTGGCTCTTAACCGCATGTCCGGCCGCTCCGTTCGAGGGTCGCTATTCCAGTGGAAAAATCGAAGGTCTGAGGTTAATTGGACCGTCCACCGCACGAAGCCCATGCCATGTATCAACCTCGCTCGACCCATCTCCCCCCTTCCGCCGCATACCTACCACTGCTCTCTCCTCGGTCGGCATCTCCAAGGAGAGGACCAGACCGGTCGATGGGGAGGCGAAGTTGATGCATCTACAGACGAAGCGGCGATGTACTGTTGGGTGGATGATAAATCCGGCAATCAATCTTCAGTTTCAGGAAGCATTCATGATGATTGATGTGCGCCACTCACCAGCTGCAATTAAATGGAGGTGTGCATTTCCTTCCTTTCCCCCTACCCTTTCCTAGATCCTAGAGATCCCCTATTCCCTCCGGGTTATCTTGATCTCCATCCCCATAATTTCTTCATGTGACCTTCATGTCGGATCTCACGCGAGATAAGCTACGGGAGTAGCTATTTTGGACCCATGTGGTTAATTGGGCAGTTTTCTACGCTGGGCCCAAGCAGCGAAGGCCCTTCTCTTGCAGCGCCTCCTCCGAATCCCGACCTCTCCTACCACTGCCGAGCCCCACCCAGGAGTTGACCCCGGCGGTGTCCACCACGACGCCTGAGTTTGCCGAAGGCGGCACACTGGAACCTGCGTCCGCAGACGGCTCCTGTCCATGGGCAGGGTCGACGCAGTTCCTCGACCCCGGCCTATCTCGCGGTCATAGGGCGAACCCTAGGTGCCGCCGTCATGACCTCCTGGCCGCGACTCCTCGCGGCGCCGATGACCACCCGTCCGGTAACCAAGCCTGTGTCCACTTCGCCTACAGTTATGCTCGCACCTCTCTCCCTTTCTGTTGCACCACCGCTAGCTTCTGTATGGAGGTGTGACATCTGATTTTCGGGGTGTCGGACTGTTGATTAGGCAGACACGGTGCACCTCGGCGCTAACACGCGATGCAGTACGGGTACACACACAATGGCGCTGAAGGTGTTTCGAAGAGCAGGGTATTTTTGTGGTTAAACAGGCATCTGACGCAGGGAAGGGGATGTGAGCGTTCTCTAACCATGTACAGTAGTTTATCTGAAGGGTATATATAGAAGATATTTCCTATTACCTGAACCTTTTATCTGGAATGCATGGACTGCTAGAGGGCTGTAGCCTGTAGATGCACTACGGGTTTGCAAATTGTGATGATATGAAAATAGGGATCACTCCCATCACCTCAAGAACTGCACCTTCTACCATAACTGAATTCAGTATTGTTAAAAAACAAACTGAATTCAGTATTAATGGTTAAGCTATGTACTAATATTCCTATTATTTATTTATTTGTGATGCAGTTAAGCAGCTGCTTTCTTGTCTGCATGAAAGACGATATCATTGAGGGAATTTATGATACTTTCGGAATGCGCTTCCATGAGCAAATCTGTGTCAATTCACAATGTTTGAGCTACTGGCAGTTACATTTGAGGAACTAATGGAATTGCCCCCATCCTGCGTGTTTTAGTGATACTGCATGTTGTGTTGATCAAGGTGGAGGAAAGAGAAAAGGTAAGTAGCATCAGTTCGTTGGACCCAATTTACATATTCTTAATGGTTCTATCTTTTAGGTGCATTTGCTATATATTTGGAGCCTTGGCATGCTGATATTTATGAGTTCCTTGATTTGAGAAAGAACCATCGGAAGGTAAACATTCTAGAAGTAATACGTAACACACTTTCAGGCAGAGATACCCGAAACTGATTACCAGTTTGGATTTACTTTTTTCGCACTGGATCACCACCCTCATGCTATTGATCTCTTTGTTCATTTATCAGGAACAGTAATTTGCAATGGGAAAATCATTTTAATTAATCTGAATCAATTGTTTATGTACAATTAGTTGTTCATGTTTTTTTTTATTATCTCCTGTATTTTAGTTGTTCAAGTGCTCCATATCTGCTTGTCCACTGTATATTGTAAGAGGGTGATAACAAGAGTGGATCTCTCAAGCTAAATTAGGCTTGATGCTTCACACCCGCCGATACAATTTGTTTGGTTTGGTAAGGCCCTGAAGCATTTTACAAACTACAGTTACAAAATTAATATTGGCTTTGTTTTCTATTCTTTTCGTAGCCATCAACTTGTCAGAATCATTCAAACAAAAGAAACATTCTTTGGCCTACAAGGAATAGTAATTGATAGAATATGCATGGTTCATGAATCGTGATAAGCGACACCTATTATCAACCATTGCTGTTAAATTTGAGCATCAATGAGAAATAAGGTGACATTGCCAAAGTGCAGAGTTTTTCCAATTCCTCTTTAATTACTTCTGGTCACCAACCATTTGGTTTTAAAGTGCGAAATATTGCATTGGGGATATCCCTTGTGTAACCGGAGAATATTTTGTCATATGAGTAGTTATTTTTATTCCAAACCATGCAATTAGAGGATTCAGAATTCCTCGCCAGGGAGACCCTGTTTATGTCCATGCTATTAATTCTCTTGCTATTAACGTCTAAGAGAACTTCTCTTGCCGGAAGGGGCAGAGCTAGAAATTTTATTAATGGGGGGCCAATGAAACATGTAAAGCATCAAAGGGGCCATCCATAAGAATTTAGACATCAAATTCATTAACTCACATAGTATTTTGGGGTAGCTTGAGAAACTTTTGCAGTGTGGGGGGAGCCATGGCAGGGCACTTTCGCTCAATTTTTTTTTACAGCAGGGCACCCACGAGCCGCTCGGTCTGAACCGAGCCAGAGCCAAGACGAGCCGAGCCTCCAAAAGCAGGCTCGTTCGACCACCGAGCCGAGCCGAGCTTAGCTCGTTCATGGCGAGTCAAAGGCAGGCTCGGATCAAGCTCGCTCGGCTCGTGTCCAGCCCTAGCCCTAGCCCCAGCTCACTCTCGTTTTTGGCATATTACTGGGACTTTGGAGATAAACAACATACTGCTTAACATTCTTTAGGGATCATAAGCGATCTATGGCAAAGACATATGCCTAATTGTAGAATCGTGCAGATCACTGATACTAGAAGGGCTTTGAGGCCATGATTAAGTTGGAATTTGGTTTTACTTTCTGTGTTATATTTCCCATTTTCATTACAGGATTTCACTCCTATTACGTTTATTTTTTTAGCATGGCCTTTTATCTACTACATTTCATGTAGTAAATAATGTTTCTGGCCAAAACATCACCCCTGCAGACATCTAATTAGAAGCTTGGAACATAGAAATAAGACTTACCCTTCAATAACTTGGTAGGTGTCAACTTGTTTGGAAGCTACCTTCATGCATATAATAAAGATGAGGTACTCTGGTTTTTTCTTATCGAGTTGGCGTTAATGCACGATTAAGATGGGGATGATGCCTGTAGTGTAGTGGAGCCTGTTGCTGAAGAGAATTGTACGTGGAGCTTCTTAAATGTGTAGTGTTGTGACTCGGGGAAGTTTTAGTAGGACCTATGCTAATTTGTAGTCAAATTGCTTTTATATTTTGTGCTTATGTTTTATTATAGCTAGCACCAAACAATTATAGTGTTTATTAAGCGATTTCCTTCTGACTTTGCTGTTTTTGAAGATTTAGTATGTTCAACCTGATGCCGGTTAGGACACAGACCATTATGATGCATCAAGTATTGGATTGAGAAATCTGTGCCATGTTTTGTCAAAATAAAATGAATGGCTATATTGTTCTTCTTGAAATACAATAGAAAGATGAAATGCCTTTATAACCATCATATATTTGTGGAAATTACTACCATTCTCATGGAAAAATGGACAGACGCAGCAACGTGCGCCATCAATGATCTAGTAATATGTATGGACGAGTATTCTCTCACTTAAGCACATTACACAGTTCTACAGAATTCCGCGTTGGTGGCTCTGTATATGGAGGAACACAAGAATTTTCTATGCTCCAAACACACTGGATTACACGTGAACAAATAGGGACTTTCGCCGGTTGGTTGCAGACATGTGCCATGCATGACGCCGCTATCAAAGATGACATGTACTTGTTGTCCTAGTTACCATCTTTGAATATAATGACTTTCAAAGGGTACAAGATAAATGGGAATACATTTTACATGATCGCCCAAGATAAGAAGAGCACCAACCAAAACAGTGGTGTCTGCTTTGATGCAGCAACCAAGATTGAGAAGGACACATATTATGGTTACATAGAGGACATATGGTTACTTGACTATGGGCGTGGGTTGAAGGTCTCTTTGTTTCGATGCAAATGGGTCAATATGACACGAGGCAGGGTAACGGAAGACCCGCAGTACGGAATGACAACAGTGGATCTCAACAATCTTGCATACGCAGACGAACCATTTGCCCTAGCCAATGATGTAGTGCGAGTTTTCTATGTGAAGGACATATCTATCAAGCCGAGAAAAAGAAAAGATAAGAAAGCGAATACATCATACGATGAGCCAAAGTGTCACATAGTTCTTTCAGGGAAAAGAAACATCGTGGGAGTGGATGACAAGACAGACATATCAGAAAATTATAAAAAGTTTGATGAGATTGCTCCATTCAGAGTGAATATTGACCCGAGCATCCAGTTAAATGATGAAAATTGTCCATGGTTACAGCGCAAAGGGACACACGCGAAGAAAAAGTTTCACATCCAAAGATCCCACTCTGGGATGTGATCGGCTTCACTGTCACCGCTTTCTTCTCTAGTAAGTTTTCAGACTTGTATATGTTTGTAATAGTTAGGGTGCTTATGTGTTTTGGCACTTGAAACGTGTACTTTTGTGCTTCGGACAAACCTGTACCTTTTCTATATCATTTGCTATTTTTGTGCATTCAATATGCATCCTTGAAAGTCACGTCATCAATTTTCAACTCTTTATGGCATCATTTGCTATTTTTCATGCATTTACTGAATTTTTTGAGCTAAATGACTCTGAAATTGAAAAGCACTACAAATGAACTCTGAAAAGTTTGAAATTTGGTATGGTATCATCATTTCACCTACATAGCATGTGCAAAAATTTAGAGAGGGTCACGACAAAAACTGAATGCACTTCGTGTACAAAATGGACAATCTTTTTCGAAATATCAGGGTTTTGGACGAAAACTCATCTGTTACAAAGGCATTTCATTTTTTTAAAACTTATTTTAACTCCAGACTTTTTGTGCGTTCAGTATGCACCATTCAAAGCCATGTCATCAATTTTCAACCCTTTCTGACATCATTTGCTATTTTTCATGCATTTACTGAATTTTTTGAGCTAAATGACTCTAAAATTGAAAAGCACTACGAATGAACTCTGAAAAGGTTGAAAGTTGGCATGGTATCATCATTTCAGCCACATAGCATGTGCAAAAAAGTTGATAGGGTTACGACAAAAACTGGATGCACTTTGTGTATAAAATGGACAATCTCTTTTGAAGTATCAAGGTTTCAGACAAAAATTCATCTGTTACAAAAGGCATTTCATTTTTAAATAACCTAAGTGTTATCAAATTTAATATAATGATAAAACACACTAATATTAAACATAAGAAAAAAGAATCACTAAAAAAATCTATTTTTAAAGTTAAGGTATTCACAAACTAGTGATTCACACAAATTTCAAATAATTCAAATTTAAACTATTCAAATTTGAAAACTGCTGGCACTAACAAAAAGTACGTAATTTTTTATACCTAAAGCAAAAATATTGACAAAGAAACTCTAAATACAGCAAAAAACAACTCTGAAATTAATAAAAGAAATTAAATAAAGCAGAAAAAAAATCGCCTACTGGGCCACAGCGGCCTGCATACGACTAGAAACCCAACCTGTATTTGGGTCAGGATGCAGGCCCGCTATCGGTGTCAAAACTGACAAATCTCGAGGTAGGGGGTCCTGAGCTGTGGATTCTCGGATCAATGGTAACATGAACGAAGAAGACGATGTTTTACCCAGGTTCGGGCCCTCTTGATGGAGGTAAAACCCTACGTCCTGCTCTTGTTTATATTGATGGAGTATCAAGTACAGAGTTGATCTACCGCGAGATCATATATTGTGGTCTAAAACCTGAGGGTATGATGAATAATGTCATAATGATCTATCGACTAGCCTAGCCTTGGTTTATATAATGTACCGGATGCCTAGGATAACAAGAGTCCTAGTCGAATACGTTGGTGGAGAGGAGTCCCTTTAACTTATCGGCCGTTATCAATGCCTTATTATTTTTACGCCCACCTCGGGTTTGAAGTGTTTCCTGTATCCGAACTCCAATGTCGGACTGTATCCGAGGTGTCATAGATTACCTTGGTCTTGAAAAAGTTAAAAGGGTTCAAATGAGCTTAATGCCGCAGATGCCCTCTATGAAGCCAGCCACTTGCAATGGAGCTTTATGCCGGACTGCTTCTGAGGTATCTTTTGCGGTCGAGCACCAATGCCGGACTGTATTCGAGGTGGTGCACCACCCCGGCCATGGACTTATTGTTATGAATTTGATTTCGAATTGTGCAATGTATTCTTTGCCGAGATGTATAGCCAGTAGCCCTCAAGGTGCGTGTTGGCCTAATATCGAGGATACACCTGAAGAATCAAACCACTGGCCCTAGTAGCCCCTGAGACTCAGGTCGATTCATAAAATCAGCCTGAGAAATCAATTCCCAGCTCAGCAACATACTTAGGAATAGAAACGCGGTGTAATATATTAGAGGAAATAGTGATCGGCGAACGTGCTCTTGAGAGAAGGTTTTGAGAAGTCATCGTAATATATTACTCCCTCCGTTCCGAATTACTTGTCTTGGATTTGTCTAGATACGGATGTATCTAGACTCATTTTAGTGCTAGATACTTCCATATCTAAACAAATCTAAGACAAGTAATTCGGAACGGAGGGAGTAGCTTGATGCCGGATAAATCCTAGATGGTACCTATTGTTGTCCAAAGACGCGTTTGCACATAGTCCGGTCCAGCCGAACACTAAGCACTTTGAATTTTCCGCATTGAATAGGCAATGCAATAGCCCCCGAGACACTAGTCGGATGGCAACACCAGATCAAGGGATCGATATGCCCCTTTAATATTAGTGAATGATAAGACCAAAGCCCAGTAGCCCTCGAGTCTTAATGCCGGCACGGGTGGCTGAATTAAGGATCGATATCCAGAGTAAAATCACAAATTATGTGTAATGATTTTATGTATCCAAGTAATTTACATCATTAATGCTCGGATCCGCACTGTACAAAACTTTGTTGACCGACCATCGGCTCCAACCTCCTCGGCCAGAAGCCAGGGAGTGAAAGTCGTTATAAGGGCAAAGATTTATGGAAAATAAGGCAATTCAGCCATACAGTTTTATAAACAAAGGTACGCAGAGAGATATGAAACATCTTCCAAAGAAAATAATCCCGCTATCGGTTCCTTTCTTTGGGTTGTCATGCTGATCACGATTATGAAACCTCACCTCCAATCAATGTGGAAGGAAAATATTGAGGATTTAGTTCGGGAAAACTTCCCGAACTCTATGGTATTAATGAACCAAAATTTTCACTTCTGTCGTTGCCGACCAATTATATCCTTTAAGATCGCTAGCTTTCGGCTTCACCCAGTATGAGGTACTAACTCGGATGACTCGGTAGTAACAATCACAGAGGTGCTCCCTTTACCGCCTAGCCGAACAACCAGGAACGTAGGGGTAAGCACAGGAGCCAGGCAACCCATCTTGGCCAAAATCTTAAGTCAAATTGATGCATATTTATGGCTTTATAACATTGATTGCGGAAGGCAGCCCTCGTATATTATATACAAACGTCGATGATATGTTTATTTTGACTCCATTGCGACCGTTTATCAGTTGAAAGTGTCCCATCGTCGGCTTCCACCCCCTTGTAGATGCTACACAGGGTGTTTTGCGATAACAAAATAACCGTTAGCCGACGTCTTGGTGCCCGAAGGAGTCGTGTTAGCGGAAACGAGGCAATCAGATATGTGGGCTTTATAACTTTCACTTAGTCATAGGAGCTTAAATTTGGGAGGCCAGTAACTAGCCCCCGGTTATTGTTCGGCGACAGTCGAGGTCAAGCCGTAAACACTTCGGCCAATGTTATGAATGTCGTCATTTAACACGGGGTGACCTCTATCGATCTTATAGTTTAATACAGTCATCGGATCACTGACCAGTTTACGCTTATTGTGACAGTCAGTTTTGGCTTTCTCCACTGAGGCGCTTAACCATGCTAGCTGGAAGCACAATCGCAGTGGTTCTCCCCTTGCGCACCTAGCCGAACAAAGTGAAACGTAGGAGGCAAGCACAGGAGCCGGGCAACCCAACTATTGACCGAAGACACAATTCGAAACTGATGCATATGAAGCAATATCCGAGAACATTTTGCCGAGGACTCCTCGGAGTACCTTGGCTTTTGGTGGGTTCGGCTCAAGTCGCAACCCCTTGTTGATATTGTCGATGCTTAAAAAGTCTCCGGCAGTGTACGGCGGGATTTATGCTTGGACCCAACACCGAGGTGCAGGTCGGCGGAAAAAGTGTCGAACTATGTGTCGAAAAAGATTTCCTAAGATGGATTATTATGCAGGGTACCTCGGTCAAGAGGATGTCCCGCCTCATAAAAAAAGCACACAAATAGATCAAAAAGTGCCATAAGCTTAAAAAACCAAAAAAAACTTATGCAGAAACTCTATGGCCGAACTAAATCAATTTTTCTGTGCCAATCTGAAAATTGGTCATAAAATTAGTTTGTGCTTCCCTCGGCTTTAACATGACACACCAATCTCAAGACGACGAGTGGGTCAGCCTTCGGCTTCAACCTCCTATTCCAAAGACGGAGTACTTCTTGTTAGGCCAGTTTAGCGAACTAAACTCGAGCGGTCATTAGAGAGAAAATAGGCTATTCGGCTATTGACCACACACTCGCATCGAAAAAGGAGTGATAGAAAAAGATTTTGCAACGACTAGGAAGAAAACACATTTACTATAAAATGGCTCATATAAATTTAATAGCCCCCAGTAAACTTGGGTAAGAGAAGTGTTTTTAATAAATAACGTATGTGAGCATGGTCGAACTGAACACAAATTAAAAATTTAAAACTTTGAGCATAAAAGCGACATAGCTGTTTAATGTGTTCGGCATTGATGACGCGGTCCGAGCTTACGGTGGGACGAGGTCCTAGCCCCCAAGCCGGTCCTGAGGTGGTAGAGCGAAGAGCTCGATGCTCCGAAGTGGCGACATAGCACGACCGATGCAGGCCGACAGTGTGACGCCGACGTACCCGACGTGGGTTAATGAAGTGATGACGAAGCCCCCGGTCCAGCCGAGGTGGCATGGTATGTCGATACGCCGAGGTGACAGCGCTACCCAATCCAGATCAATTACCTGTGCACAGAAGATAGTGCAAACCGGAGATAATAATAAAAATAAAAATAATTTTTTAAAATAAAAGTTGCATGATTAATAATTTATGTAAAGTGAGCAATAAAAGAGATATGGCCCGTCGCTGAACACCCGATGAGGTAGGACCCTTGAGATGATGTCGAAGTCCTCGAGGCAACCGAACATGTCGGTATGGCAATTCAATCAACAAGGTGATCATGCGAGACGATTTATGCCAATTGGGACGACGATGTTGGCAGTCCGAAGTGACCGCGTGATGCAGTCGAAGTTGATCACCTACACACATAAAATAGTGCGGTCCAAAAAGAATAATATAAATATATGTAAAATCCTTTCATAATTGCTTTTCGCAAAAATAATTTATTTAAAGAGATGTGGCCTGGTGCCGAAGTCAATGTTGATGCAGGGCGTTGGCATGACGCGGTGAAGGCGTGGCAAAGCCTGAATTCACAGGCCGGTCCGAGTTCCGGATTCAACATTCGCCAAACTGTATATGGAAACTGACCGAACCACCACGCGACCGTCGTTAATGCGTCCACCATTTGACAGACCTGTGTACAGATGATGGAACAAACCAGAGTAATAATTTCTCAGAAAAATAAACCCAAGAAAGAAAAAATTATTAGGATTAATAGCACCTGGTTTATCTGTTTTAGCAACATGAAGAAAGATTACTCCCAAAATTGGGACTAGATTCGCGCACCCATTGCCTAATGGGCGATGAAGCGACGGCATGGCGATGCTGGCAAAGGTTGACTTGCCAAGGCAAAGCCCCGGGTCCAGCTAACGTGACGAAGTTGGTCGGCTGGTGATACGTCTCCGTCGTATCTATAATTTTTGATTGTTCCATGCCAATATTCTACAACTTTCATATACTTTTGGCAACTTTTTATACTATTTATGGGACTAACATATTGATCCAGTGCCCAGTGCCAGTTCCTGTCTGTTGCATGTTTTTGGTTTCACATAATATCCATAACAAACGGAGTCCAAACGGGATAAAAACGGACGGAGATACTTTTTGGAATATTTGGAAAATTCTGGAAGAAAAATCCACGCAAGACGGTGCCCGAGGTGGTCACGAGGCAGGGGGCGCGCTGTAACACCCCGGATGTAACTTTCCCAATTTGTACTCCAACTCTTGCCGTTTCCGGCGTTTAGTTATTTTATTTTCTTGGGTTCGGGTTTTTGTCTTCGTGTGTTGTTATCGTTGTCATGCATCTCATATCATGTCATCATGTGCATTGCATTTGCATACGTGTTCATCTCATGCATTCGAGCATTTTCCCCGTTGTCCGTTTTGCATTCCGGCGCTTCGTTCTCCTCCGGTGGTCATTTCTACCTTTCTTTCGTGTGTGGGGATTAAACATTTCCGGATTGGACCGAGACTTGCCATGCGGCCTTGGTTTACTACCGGTAGACCGCCTGTCAAGTTTCGTATCATTTGGACTTCGTTTGATACTCCAACGGTTAACCGAGGGACCGAAAAGGCCTCGTGTGTGTTGCAGCCCAACACCCCTCCAATTTGGCCCAAAACCCACCAAACTCTTCTCCATCATCTAGAGCGTTCGATCACGATCGCGTGGCCAAAAACTGCACCTCATTTGGACTCTCCTAGCTCCCTCTATGCCTATAAATAGACCCCTCCTCCGAATCCGGATCTCCCCCTCATCCCTAACCCTAAAAATCCGCTCGCACCGCGCCGGACATGTCCGATCCGGCTGGACAAGCCGCTGCCGCCGCCCGTGGCCACTGAGGCGCCGCCACGTGTCACCGCCGCCGCCTCCCACCGCGCGGCCCGGGAGCCCAAGGCCGGCCCCCGCGGCCCGCTACCGCCCGCCGCCGCCGCGTTCGTCCCGCCGCCGTCGCCTCTTTCCGCCCCGGCGACTGGAGCCGCCGCGCGCCGCTCGACGCCGGCCAGCCGGAGCCACGCCTCGCCGCCCGAAGCAGCGCCCCGCCGCCTTCCCTCGTCGCCTCGCCGCCCCGCGGCCGGGTCCGGCGACCCCGCCGCCCTCCGCCGTCCTCTTCCTCAAGCCGGTCGCCGCGCCGCCCGACGCCATCGCCGGCGACCTCCAACTCCGTCGTGAACAGTGCCCCGACCGCGCCTCGGTTTCCGTGCAAACCCTAGATCTGAGAGAGGTTGATTTTTTCACCAAGTCCCCGGTTTTCCTAGTTCAAGTGCTCCGGTTCATCGTGTCGTATCTCCGCATCCGTAACTCCGTTTTTGGCATATAACATATCAAAATGTTCATCTCAGAGAGTACAACATTCAATTCCATTGCATCATTTTCATTTGAGTTCATCTTGATGCCCGAAATGCTATTAGAAGAGAGCTACTTGAGATAATTGTCAGATTTGCTACTCCATTTGCATATTTGTCATTTTTGCCATGATTATTGTGTGCATGATATGCCCATGAGCTCTACATATGTTTTGTTAAGGGTTTTGCTATCTTTCCAGAGGTGCAACCCATGTATTTTTTTGATGTGTGTGGTGGCTAGTGCAAGCTTGCGAAGTGAGGCACTTGGTAGTGCTGATTTCAGGGACTTACCACTAAGTCCTTGGGCTGTTTATTTCATATGGCCATATGTTCTTGTTGTTTTCGAGAGATCCGTGCCTCTTTTGAGGATGATCAGTAAGGAAGTTTTGTTAATCTTGTAGTGCTCTATCCATCCATGTCCTTGTTTGCAATTATGGAGCACCCTAGCTTGAGTCAATCGAGCTCTACTTTTGCTACTTTGTGAATCTGGGCAGATTGTCAACTTGTTTGCAATTTTGCCGATGATGTTGTAGTTGATCCGTGCATGCTATGCTATTGTTCTTACCATGTCTAGCTTGCATTTTGTGTGTTCTTGATAGATGTATGCTTAGTTTATCATGACTTGCTCCGTAGCGAGTGCATCGAGCTCGTAAACATGCCTAATTGATATCTGTTTTCAGCATGCTCCAGTTTTCACTAAGTCTGTGATCTGATTATGTTTTTGCCATGTTCACATGCTTGCAATTGTATTTTCTGATCCCTTTTGGCTCAAGGTCACTAAGGGACTTTTGTTAAGATCTTTGAGTAGCTCCATGCCATGCTTTACTTTGCCATGTTCAGGTCCTGTAGCATGTAGTTTTGTTGCTCCGAAGAGGGCTACCTGATCTGAAATTCCAGACAAGTGTTAATTTCACTAAGTCTTAAATCCGTTTGCCATATGCATTTTTGCCATGCTTGTTTGAACCTGTTAATTGGTGAATTGGCCGTAGCTCAGTGCTAGACTTTTGTTAAGCATCTTGAATGCATCCCTGCCATGTATTTTGTTGTCATGTTTGGGTGCTGTAGCATGTTCATCTCATTGCATTTAGTTGGCTACTTGCTGTAAATCGCAGACCGGTGTCATATTTGTTTTGTTCGCCATTTCCAAACCGTAACTCCGATTCCGGCGATCTTTATATCGTTTTCAAGCGATTTATTCTCATATTTCGAGGGGAACACTTGGATTCCTAAGTTGAGGCCAGGTTCATGCATTCCTTGTCACTTCTTGCATATGCATCCCGCATCGCATCCCGCATAGCATACCATACTTGCATCGTATTGTTTGATCTTTGCACGTGGTTGATTGAGTCCTTGTTGCTTGTTTGTCTTGTTTGGGTAGAGCCGGGAGACGAGTTCGCTAATGAGGAGCCCGTTGAGTTTGCTTTCGAGGATCCAGTCAACTCTGACAACTTTGCAGGCAAGATGATCATACCCTCGAAATCACTACTATCTTTGCTGTGCTAGATTGCTCGCTCTTTTGCTATGCCAATGCTACGATGCCTACCATTTGCTTTCAAGCCTCCCAAATTGCCATGTTAAACCTCTAACCCACCATGTCCTAGCAAACCGTTGATTGGCTATGTTACCGCTTTGCTTAGCCCCTCTTAGCGTTGCTAGTTGCAGGTGAAGATTGGAGGCCGTTCCTTGTTGAAACATTTATTTACTTGTTGGGATATCATTATATTATCTTGTTATCTTAATGCATCTATATACTTGGTAAAGGGTGGAAGGCTCGGCCTCTCGCCTAGTGTTTTGTTCCACTCTTGCCGCCATAGTTTCCGTCATATCGGTGTTATGTTCCCGGATTTTGCGTTCCTTACGCGGTTGGGTTATAATGGGAACCCCTTGATAGTTTGCCTTGATTAAAGCTTTTCCAGCAATGCCCAACCTCGGTCTTACCATTTGCCACCTAGCCTCTTTTTCCCTTGGGTTTCCGGAGCCCGAGGGTTATCTTATTTTAGCCCCCCCTGGGCCAGTGCTCCTCTGAGTGTTGGTCCAACCGAGCAATGTCCGGGGCTACCAGGGGCAACTCTGGGCTGGCCTACCCGATGTCTTGCTCATCTGAGTGTGCCCTGAGAACGAGATATGTGCAGCTCCTATCGGGATTTGTCGGCACATTCGGGCGGTGTTGCTGGTCTTGTTTTAGCCTGTCGAAGTGTCTTGAAGAACCGAGATACCGAGTCTGATCGGAACGTCTTGGGAGGAGGTCTATTCCTTCGTTGACCGTGAGAGCTTGTCATGGGCTAAGTTGGGACTCCCCTGCAGGGATTTGAACTTTCGAAAGCCACGCCCGCGGTTATGGGCAGATGGGAATTTGTTAATGTACGGTTGTAGATAACTTGAACCTTAACTTAATTAAAATGAATCAACTGAGTGTGTTACTGTGATGGCCTCTTCTCGGCGGAGTCCGGGAAGTGGACACGGTGTTGGAGTAATGCTTGCGCAGGTTGTCCTCTAGTTTCTCGCTCGCGCTTTGCCTCCTCTTCTCGCTCTCTTTTGCGAATAGGATAGCCACCATATTATGCTAGTCGCTTGCTGCAGCTCCACATATATTCTTACCTTGCCTTACCTATAAGCTTAAATAGTCTTGATCGCGAGGGTGCGAGATTGCTGAGTCCCTGTGGCTCACAGATTACTATTACACCAGATGCAGGGCCTGATGTTTCCGCTCCAGGTGACGCGCTCGAGCTCAAGTGGGAGTTCGACGAGGACTCTCAGCGTTATTATGTTTCCTTTCCTGATGATCAGTAGTGGTGCCCAGTTGGGGGTGATCGGGACCGTGTCGCATGTTGGGTTATCTTTTATTTTGGCGCCGTAGTCGGGCCATGAGTGTTTGGATGATGTAATGTTATTTATGTACCTTGATTGACGTGGCGAGTGTAAGCCAACTATGTTATCTCCCCTTTATTATTATATTACATGGGATGTGTAAAGATTACCTTACTTGCGACATATGCTTTCAATGCGATTATGTCTCTAAGTCGTGCCTCGACACGTGGGAGCTATAGTCGCATCGAGGGTGTTATACGCGCCCCCTACCCTCGTGAGCCACCCATAAGGTGGTTGTCGCTCTTCTTTTGCTACAACAAAGCTAATTTTCGGGGAAAAAATCACGGCGAAGGTTTCAGACCAATCGGAGTTACGGATCTCCATATATACACGAAACGGTGAAACAGAGCCAAGGGAGAACGCAAAAATAGAGAGAGACAGAGAGACAGATCCAATCTCAGAGGGGCTCTCACCCCTCCCACGCCATGGAGGCCAAGGACCAGAGGGGAAACCCTTCTCCCATCTAGGGAGGAGGTCAAGGAAGAAGAAGAAGGGGGCCCTCTCCCCCTTGCTTCCAGTGGCGCTGGAGTGCCACCGGGGGCCATCATCATCACCGTCATCTTCACCAACAACTTCACCGCCTTCACCACCAACTCTCCCCCCCCTCTATGCAGCGGTGTAACCTCTCTCTTACCCGCTGTAATCTCTACTTAAACATGGTGCTCAACGCTATATATTATTTCCCTATGATGTATGGCTATCCTATGATGTTTGAGTAGATCCATTTTGTCCTAATGGCTATTTGATGATCAAGATTGGTTTGAGTTGCATGTTTTATTATTGGTGCTGTTCTATGGTGCTCTCCGTGTCGCGCAAGCGTGAGGGATTCCCGCTGTAGGGTGTTGCAATACGTTCATGATTCGCTTATAGCGGGTTGCGTGAGTGACTGAAACACAAACCCGAGTAAGGGGGTTGTTGCGTATGGGATAAAGAGGACTTGATGCTTTAATGCTATGGTTGGGTTTTACCTTAATGAATCATTAGTAGTTGCGGATGCTTGCTAGAGTTCCAATCATAAGTGCATATGATCCAAGTAGAGAAAGTATGTTAGCTTATGCCTCTCCCTCGAATAAAATTGTAATAATGATTACCGGTCTAGTTATCGATTTCCTAGGAACAAATAACTTTCTCGTAACAACAAACTCTCTACTAAACCTAACTTAGTTGTGTCTTTATCTAAACAGCCCCTACTTTTTATTTACTTGCTCTTTATTATCTTGCATACATATCCAACAACACCTACAAAGTACTTCTAGTTTCATACTTGTTCTAGGTAAAGCGAACATCAAGCGTGCGTAGAGTTGTATCGGTGGTCGATAGAACTTGAGGGAATATGTGTTCTGCCTTTAGCTCCTCGTTGGGTTCGACACTCTTAGTTATCGAAAGAGGCTACAATTGATCCCCTATACTTGTGGGTTATCAAGACCTTTTTCTGGCGCCGTTGCCGGGGAGCAATAGCGTGGGGTGAATATTCTCGTGTGTGCTTGTTTGCTTTATCACTAAGTAATTTTTATTTGTTGTTCTTAGTTGTTCGTTATCTTTAGTTATGGATATGGAACACGAAATACAAAAAAATTAGGTGTACTTGCTACTCATGGAGATGGGGAACCTCCTGAAACCCTCGATGCTGGTTATGTGAAAAATATTATGTACTACTTTAATAATCCTGAGAAAACCCCATTCAATTATGTAATGGGAGTAACGTTGGATCAACGTGAATACTTTAGGGATTACCGCTTGACACAAAAAGGGAAACTATTATGGGATCAAATTCATATATTGTAGTGGTATGCTCGGCAAGTATGCTTGAGTTATGATATTACTTGTTGCTCTAGGATGAAGGCTCCACACCTTCCCTTTTCATGTGAATTTAATGATAATGAAACCTTGGCTTCTTATGCTAGAGGTATATATGATTACTATGATGTGGAACAAATAGAAGAATTTGTTGCTTTTAAGGGTGCCTATGAAATTGAATCTTTGTTTGAAAAGAATGAAGCTTATGATGATGATGTTTATAGGCCTGAAAATTTAGCTATCTTAAAATATTTCTATGATAATTATGAATATAATTCCTATATTAATGCGCTTATTGAGAAAGTCTCCGCTGTCTAAGAAGAGACTAATATTTTGCAGGAATCTATGGAAGAAGAAGTTGATGAAACTGTGAGCTCATTGGATGAAAAAGATGATGAGGAGAGCGAAGAACAAAAGGAGGAAGAGTGGATTGATCACCCGTGCCCACCTTCTAATAAGAGTAACTCTTCAACTCATATATTGTTTAATTCCCCTTCATGCTTACCGAAGGAGGATTGCTATGATGACTGTTATGATCCCTTGGATTCTTTTGAAATATCCCTTTTTGATGATGCTTGTGGCCAAGATGCCAATATGAATTATGCTTATGGAGATGAACTTGCTATAGTTCCTTATGTTAAATATGAAATTGTTGCTATTGCACCCACGCATGATAGTCCTATTATCTTTTTGAATTCTCCAAGCTACACTATATCGGAGAAGTTTGCCCTTATTAAGGATTATATTGATGAGTTGCCTTTTACTACTACACATGATGATTTTGATATATATAATATGCATGTGCTTGCTTTTCCTACTTGCAATTATTATGAGAGAGGAACTATATCTCCACCTCTCTATGTTTCCAATATGATAAAATTGCAAGAAACTGGTTATACTATGCATTGGCCTTTACTATGTGTGCATGAATTGTTTTTTTATGACATGCCGATGCATAGGAAGAGAGTTAGACTTCGTTGTTACATGATATATGTTACTTTGTGCTCACTACTAAATTACAAATCATTGTTAATTAAAATCGGCTTTGATATACCTTGGGATCCGGGTGGATTCATTACTTGAGCACTATATGCCTAGCTTAATGGCTTTAAAGAAAGCGCTGCCAGGGAGACAACCCGGAAGTTTTAGAGAGTCATTTATTTCTGTTTAGTGCTTTCATATAGTTTAAAAACAACAAAAATAAAGAGGGGCAACCAAAAAAATTTCTAAAAGAAAAGTGAAAGTGAGAGAGACGAGTATTGTGAAAGTGGGGGACGTCCTTGAACTTTGTTCATGCCCATGGGAACTTTGTGAATCTTGATTACAGAAACTTTTCAACAAAAATAATTATCCCCTTGTACAATTCCATTGTATTATAAAAATAATGTGCCAAGGTTTGCCTTTAGGATGTTTACATTTGCTTGATGGTTTGTACGGTGCAGGACAGAAACTTTGGCTGTAGTGCGCGATTTTACATTTTTTGCTGGAACGTCAAATGGTTATGATTCTTTTTGCACTGTCTTCCTATACAAATTTTTATTTTTCCTAATTTTGGTAGAATTTTTCAAGTATCATAAGTATGGTGAATGTTCAGATTATTACAGACTGTTCTGTTTTAGACAGATTCTGTTTTTGATGCATAGTTTGCTTGTTTTGATGAAACTATCAATTTATATTAGTGGATTAAGCCATGAAAAAGCTATATTACAGTATACACAATGCAAAAACAAAATATGAATTGGTTTGCAACAGTACTTAGAGTAGTGATTTGCTTTATTATACTAACGGATCTTACCGAGTTTTCTGTTGAAGTTTTGTGTGGATGAAGTGTTCGATGATTGAGAAGGTTTCGATGTGAGAAGAAGGAAGAGAGGCAAGAGCTCAATCTTGGGTATGCCCGAGGCACCCCAAGTAAATATTCAAGGATACCCAAGCGTCTAAGCTTGGGGATGCTGGGAAGGCATCCCCTCTTTCTTCAACAAGTATCGGTATGTTTTCGGATTCGTTTCGTTCATGCGATATGTGCAATCTTGGAGCGTCTTTTGCATTTAGTTTTAATTTTTTCTTTTATGCACCATGCTGGTATGAGATAATCCTTGGTTGATTTATAGAATGCTCTTTGCATTTCACTTATAGCTTTTGAGTATGGCTTTATAGAATGCTTCATGTACTTCACTTATATCATTTGAAGTTTGGATTGCCTGTTTCTCTTTACATAGACAACCGCCATTTGTAGAATGCTCTTTTGCTTCACTTATAACTGTTAGAGCACGGGCAATCTTTTATAGAAAGAATTAAACTCTCTTGCTTCACTTATATCTATTTAGAGAGATGACAGAAACTGGTCATTCACATGGTTAGTCATAAAATCCTACATAAACTTGTAGATCGCTGAATATGATATGTTTGATTCCTTGCAATAGTTTTGCGATATAAAGATGGTGATATTAGAGTCATGCTAGTGGGTGGTTGTGAATTGTAGAAATACTTGTGTTGAGGTTTGTGATTCCCGTAGCATGCACGTATGGTGAACCGTTATGTAATGAAGTTGGAGCATGAGGTATTTATTGATTGTCTTCCTTATGAGTGGCGGTCGGGGACGAGCGATGGTCCTTTCCTACCAATCTATCCCCCTAGGAGCATGCACGTAGTACTTTGTTTCGATGACTAATAGATTTTTGCAATAAGTATGTGAGTTCTTTATGACTAATGTTGAGTCCATGGATTATACGCACTCTCACCCTTCCATCATTGCTAGCCTCTCTAGTACCGCGCAACTTTCGCCAGTACCATAAACCCACCATATACCTTCCTCAAAACAGCCACCATACCTACCTATCATGGCATTTCCATAGCCATTCCGAGATATATTGCCATGCAACTTTCCTCATCATCATATACATGACTTGAGCATTCATTGTCATATTGCTTTGCATGATCGTAAGATAGCTAGCATGATGTTTTCATGGCTTGTCCGTTTTTTGATGTCATTGCTACGCTAGATCATTGCACATCCTGGTACACTGCCGGAGGCATTCATATAGAGTCATATCTTTATTCTAGATATCGAGTTGTAATATTGAGTTGTAAGTAAATAAAAGTGTGATGATCATCATTATTAGAACATTTCCCATGTGAGGTTATCAAAATAAAAGTGGCCAAAGAAGCCCCCAAAAAAGGGAGAGAGGCCAAAGAAGCCTACAAAAATAGAGAGAAAAAGAGAGAAGGGACAATGTCACTATCCTTTTACCACACTTGTGCTTCAAAGTAGCACCATGTTCTTCATATAGAGAGTCTGTTGAGTTATCACTTTCATATACTAGTGGGAATTTTCATTATAGAACTTGGCTTGTATATTCCAACGATGGACTTCCCCAAATGCCCTAGGTCTTCATGAGAAAGCAAGTTGGATGCACACCCACTTAGTTTCAGTTTGAGCTTTCATATACTTATAGCTCTGGTGCATCCGTTGCATGGCAATCCCTACTCACTCACATTGATATCTATTGATGGGCATCTCCATAGCCCATTGGTACACCTAGTTGATGTGAGACTATCTTCTCCCTTTTTGTCTTCTCCACAACCACCATTCTATTCCACCTATAGTGCTATGTCCATGGCTCACGCTCATGTATTGCGTGAAAGTTGAAAAGGTTTGAGAACGTCAAAAGTATGAAACAATTGCTTGGCTTGTCATCGGGGTTGTGCATGATGTGAGTATTTTGTGTGGTGAAGATGGAGCATAGCCAGACTATATGATTTTGTAGGGATAACTTTCTTTGGCCTTGTTATTTTGAAAAGACATGATTGCTTTATTAGTGGGCTTGAAGTATTATTGTTTTTATGTTAAATGATAGACTATTGCCTTGAATCACTCGTGTCTTAATATTCATGCCATGATTAGACATATGATCAAGATTATGCTAGGTAGCATTCCACATCAAAAATTATCTTTTTATCATTTACCTACTCGAGGACGAGCAGGAATTAAGCTTGGGGATGCTGATACGTCTCCGTCGTATCTATAATTTTTGATTGTTCCATGCCAACATTCTACAACTTTCATATACTTTTGGCAACTTTTTATACTATTTATGGGACTAACATATTGATCCAGTGCCCAGTGCCAGTTCCTGTCTGTTGCATGTTTTTGGTTTCGCAGAATATCCATATCAAACGGAGTCCAAACGGGATAAAAACGGACGAAGATACTTTTTGGAATATTTGGAAAATTCCGAAAGAAAAATCCACGCGAGACGGTGCCCGAGGTGGTCATGAGGCAGGGGGCGCGCCGCCTACCCTCGTGAGCCACCCTAAGGCGGTTGACGCTCTTCTTTTGCCGCAAGAAAGCTAATTTTCGGAAAAAAATCACGGTGAAGGTTTCAGGCCAATCGGAGTTACGGATCTCCATATATACACGAAACGGTTAAACAGAGCCAAGGGAGAACGTAGAAACAGAGAGAGACAGAGAGACATATCCAATCTCGGAGGGGCTCTCGCCCCTCCCACGCCATGGAGGCCAAGGACCAGAGGGGAAACCCTTCTCCCATCTAGGGAGGAGGTCAAGGAATAAGAAGAAGAAGGGGGCCCTCTCCCCCTTGCTTCCGGTGGTGCCGGAGTGCCACCAGGGGCCATCATCATCACCGTCATCTTCACCAAGAACTTCACCGCCTTCACCACCAACTCTTCCCCCCTCTATGCAGCAGTGTAACCTCTCTCTTACCCGCAGTAATCTCTACTTAAACATGGTGCTCAACGCTATATATTATTTCCCTATGATGTATGGCTATCCTATGATGTTTGAGTAGATCCGTTTTGTCCTAATGGCTATTTGATAATCAAGATTGGTTTGAGTTGCATGTTTTATTATTGGTGCTGTCCTATGGTGCTCTCCATGTCGCGCAAGCGTGAGGAATTCCCGCTGTAGGGTGTTGCAATACGTTCATGATTCGCTTATAGCGGGTTGTGTGAGTGACTAAAACACAAACCCGAGTAAGGGGGTTGTTGCGTATGGGATAAAGAGGACTTGATGCTTTAATGCTATGGTTGGGTTTTACCTTAATGAATCTTTAGTAGTTGCGGATGCTTGCTAGAGTTCCAATCATAAATGCATATGATCCAAGTAGAGAAAGTATGTTAGCTTATGCCTCTCCCTCGAATAAAATTGTAATAATGATTACCGGTCTAGTTATCGATTGCGTAGGGACAAATAACTTTCTCGTAACAACAAACTCTCTACTAAACCTAACTTAGTTATGTATTTATCTAAACAGCCCCTACTTTTTATTTACTTGCTCTTTATTATCTTGCATACCTATCCAACAACACCTACAAAGTACTTCTAGTTTCATACTTGTTCTAGGTAAAGTGAACATCAAGCGTGCGTAGAGTTGTATCGGTGGTCGATAGAACTTGAGGGAATATTTGTTCTGCCTTTAGCTCCTCATTGGGTTCGACACTCTTACTTATCGAAAGAGACTACAATTGATCCCCTATATTTGTGGGTTATCAGCTGGTGACGCCGAAATCTCCGGAGTAGGCTGATGAAGAGATGGCGAAGCCCCCGGTCTAGGCCAAGGTAACGGAGCGGGTCGGTAAGGAGACGTTGTAGCTGCCATGTCAGCCGAGGTATTGAAGCAGTTCGCGTGATGGATATCAGCTTGAAGAAGCAACAGTGCGGCCATGCCGACGCTGGTCATAACTTGTGACGCGGTGAAAGTCGGATTGATCAAGTGACCGAGCGGCGATGCCGGCGCGCCTGACCCGTGCAATCCGTGGGGCGATGGTGTTGGTGATAATTTAGTATTCGTGATGCCGAACTCTTGATCGGCTTGCCAAGCTGATGATACGATAAGGTTGGGCTCGGCTCGATGAAGCGACGATATGTCTAGCGCAGGTCGGTGGACTGGAGTAAAGGCTGGTTTGACACTTGCGTGGCGGTGAAGATTACCTTCAAAAATGAGAAAAATTTGTGAGTATGTGTTCGTAAACAAAACACAATACCCTACAAAGAGATTCTTCCAAAAAGGTTGTCTAATATCCCATTCGTAAAGAAAGATGAACTCGGGTCAGATTCGTATTCGCGCAGAAAATAGATCCGAAAAGTAATGCACTAATCGGAAGGTTCCCGGAGTTTGGACGGTCGGATCGAGCTGAAATTTTGAGAGGTGGTAGATATAGGAATTCCGTAGCCGATTAATGGTTGGATCTTCCAAAGGACGTCCGAGCTAGATGCTGGACACCACGCTCCAAACTCGTCAAGATTCCCGTCCAGATTCGACAGGGCTCTGGTATATCGAAGATCGGCGGAGATTGCTTCGTCGGAACGCGATGAAATTTTACAGTGTTGTTGTAGACTCAATTCCGCACAATTCCAGAGAAGAAATCGTCAAAGCGATGCTCGAGGAGGTGGTGGTAGCGGATACAAGTTCATTGTTCGGAAAACAGCACGGTCGCCCGAGGGCAATGTTGACGTTGAGCCCCTGAGCTCCATGGATGATTTCTCCATGATCATGATAGAGATTGGAGTTGATGTCGATAAAGTCCCTCGTCCGAACATGATGATTGGAGGCATGGCACAGTCCTTGGTCAAGCCAAGGTGACCAGTCAAGGCGGTGACGAAGACGCCGACGTTGCAGTTGATCTGCAGGCGAGCCGTTGATCTTTTGTCGATCACACAGTAGAACTCTCAATGAAAGCACCATTGGTGGTTGGCCTGGCAAAAATTGACCTTTAGTACCAGTTAGTGGCTCCAACGGTACTAAAGGTCATTCCTATATATACAACACTTACGAAAATTTTGTAGTTTCATCTCCACTTCTTCTCATCTGCTTCGACGTCGCCCGTCGCCGTCCCCATCGCCACCCCCGCCGCGCACCGTCGCCGCCGCCCCCGTCCCCGTCGACACGCCGGCCCCTCCTCGCCGGCCCCGTCGTCGCCGTCTCGCTGCCGCCCCATACTCCGCTGCCCCGTCGCCATCGCCGTGCCCCGGCCCGTTGCCTTGCTGTGAGAACCCCGGCCGCCATGGCCGGGCGCCCCCAAGCCCGCAGACACACACACACACACACTTAGATGTTTTTCTGTTTTTCGTTTTTAGTTTTTTCTGTTTTTCTATTTTTTATACAAAGGTTTTAGATGAATTAATTAATTAGATTATAATGTCAAATGTTAGATGAATTAGCTAGATATTTTAATGTTAATGAATTAATTTTTTATACTTTTAGTTTGATGAATTAAATATATTAATTAATGTTAGATGAATTAGTTTTTTATACTTTTGTCAAAATGTTAGATGAATTAGCTAGCCATATATATATATATTAATGTTAGATGAATTAGCTAGAATTTGCATATAGAATTTAAAAAATGTTATATTTGCATATAGAATTTTGACATATGCAACGATATCATTTTTTAAATTTGTATATGAGAAATCACAATCCAATCATTTAAAAAATGTTACATTTGCATATAGTATTTGTTCTCGATGGTGCCCGACCCGCATCCTCGCTATCAATCCGTTCGCGACGACGTCCTGCTTCAGAGGACCCATGTCCGGGACTGGGCTCCGTCGGGCTGGCACTGGGAGGTGATACCTTCAGGGGCGCGCCGCTTGATGAGGAACCCGACCCCGGGTCCCGTCGTCGACCCTCAGCTCCTTTGGTGGCGTTCGCGTGGGCCACTTTTGGTGTGGATGGAGCCGGCCCCGCCGGAGGTGGTACATCGTCGTGTCAAGGAGGAGGACGAGCACGTCAATCGCTACATGGCTGCTATGGACATCAGGTTCTCCAATACCTGGCAGGTTCTTCGGGGATCTCACCCGAGCTATGATCCTGTGATGGTTCCTTCTCTTTGGGTGTCCACTGCCCGCGCCTCAGGAACCGCGAGTGAGCTAGATTATTCTGTAGTATTCGATCTTTATTAGCTAGAGCTAGCTAGTGATGTATTCGATATATAATATTCAAGACGATGTATCTGAGAATATATATATTATTCGAGACGATGTATTCGAGATTATATATGTATATTATTCGATAATATTCGAGACGATGTATTCGAGATTATATTTGATGATGCATATTATGTACTATGATTCAGTTTTTCCTTATTGATTGCATGCATGCCTTGTAATTTGAATACTAAATTGTTTTATATTTCTTCTGGATTAGTAAATAAAAGCTATGGCGGACAATACCGACAGAGAAGGAGAAGAGGCCCTATTCAAGATCATACGCTCCCCTGGCCGGCCCGATGATAAGAATGAAGAAGATGACAGCTCCCAATATCTGAACAATACCGGGGAGGGTGATATGATAATCAATCGTGATAACCGAACTGATGAAGTCCAGAACTATGATTATGATGACGAAGAAAATGTTGATCTTGAAATAACAGAGACCGGCGAGATATATTTATATAAGTAGGCATCTGGTGATCATCACATGTTTTAAATGATTTGAAGATATATTAATGTAACACCCACGATGCGGCTATATCTCCCACGTGTCGAGGCATGACTTAGAGGCATAACCGCATGGTGGTTTAGTCGCAAGTGGGGTAATCTTCACACAATCCCATGTACTGAATAAGAAAGGGATAAAGACTTGGCTTACAATCGTCACTTCACACAAATAACAAGTTAAACATACATCATCCAGAGTACAATCAAGGAACAACTACGGAACCAAAATAAAAGAAGACAACCCCAATTGCTAGATCCCCGATCGTCCCAACTGGGCTCCACTATTGATCAACCAGAAAAGACACAACACCACGAACAAGATCTTCATCGAGCTCCCACTTGAGCTCGGTAGCATCACCTGCACTGTTATCATCGGCACCTGCAACTGTTTGGAAGTATTTGTGAGTCACGAGGACTCGGCAATCTCACACCCGCGAGGTCAAGACTATTTAAGCTTATGGGTAGGAAAGGGTAGTGAGGTGGAGCTGCAGCAAGCACTAAGCAAATATGGTGGCTAACATACGCAAACAAGAGCAAGAAGAGAAGCAACGCAACGGTCGTGAAGCTAGAAGTGATCAAGAAGTGATCCTGAAACTACTTACGCACAACCATAACATAAGAACCGTGTTCACTTCCCGGACTCCGCCGAAAAGAGACCATCACGGCTACACACGCGGTTGATGCATTTTAATTTAAGTCAAGTGTCAAGTTCTCTACAACCAGATATTAACAAATTCCCATCTGCCACATAACCGCAGGCACGGCTCTCGAAAGTTAATACCCTGCAGGGTTGTCCCAACTTAGCCCATCACAAGCTCTCATGGTCAATGAAGGATATTCCTTCTCCCGGGAAGACCCGACCAGTCTCGGAATCCTCGTTACAAGACATTTCGACAATGGTAAAACAAGACCAGCAAAGGAGCCCGATGTGCCGACAATCCCGATAGGAGTCGCATGTATCTCGTTCTTAGGGAAACACCGGATGAGACTAGCTACGAGTAAAACCAGCCCTCAAGTTTCCCCGAGGTGGCCCCGCATGCAGCTCGGTTCGGACCAACACTTAGAGAAGCACTGGCCCGGTGGGTTAAAATAAAGATGACCCTCGGGAGCGCGACTCCCAAGGGAAAAGTATAGGTGGTGGTGAGGCAAATGGTAAAACCAAGGTTGGGCCTTGCTGGAGGAGTTTTATTCAAAGCGAACTATCAAGGGGTTCCTATAACACCCAACCGCGTAAGGAACGCAAAATCAAGGAACATAACACTGGTATGACGGAAACTAGGGCGGCAAGAGTGGAACAAAACACCAGTCATAAGGCCGAGCCTTCCACCATTTACCAAGTATATAGATGCATTAATTAAAATAAGAGATATTGTGATATCCCAACATACCCATGTTCCAACATGGAACAAATTTCGTCTTCACCTGCAACTAGCAACGCTATAAGAGGTGCTGAGCAAAAGCGGTAACATAGCCAAACAACGGATTGCTAGGAAGGTGGGTTACAAGCTTGACATGGCAATATGAGAGGCATGATATAACAAGTGGTAGGTAGCGCGACATAGCGATAGAACGTACAACTAGCAAGCAAAGATAGAAGTGATTTCGAGGGTATGGTCATCTTGCCTGAAATCCCGCAAGAAAGAAGAATGAGTCCAAGAAGAAGACAAACTGGCGTAGTCGAACGGATCCTCACAAATGCGACGTTGCCGGAACTAACAAGAAGGAGCAACACCAGAAAGAAGCAAGCAACATGGTAAACACACAAGCATAAACATGGCATGATGCACAACCAAGGATGATGCATGGCCGGTTTAACTATGCATGGCATGGCCAAGTGCACAAACAGAACTACAAGTTAAGTGGAGCTCAATATGCAATGAGTTGCATATTGACGAAACACCACATTCAATTATTTAGTTCACCCCCGATTATGTACCCAACAATATTAAATGTTATTAAACATGGCAAGAGGTGAAGCAAAAGTAAACTACACATTTTAGGCAATTTTAAATGAGGCCGGAAACAATAAATAACCATTCCGGTAAATCCCCACATGCATATTAGTAATTTAAGCAAACAACAGTTTTAAACATTTTAAATGTTGTTATCATGATGCAGATGAAAAATACAAGTTTATGTAATTTTTGTTAAAGGTTGACATGAAGATGGTATGGGGCATTTGGTCGCCACGACGGAAAGAAAGGGATGTCATGGCAGCGAAAATGGAAATGGTGCCACGGCAACGTTCCGATGATCCGACAACTAGTTGAGATGCCGGTGCAAGAAGCAAATGTCAGATGTGCGGAATGTGCAAGAGGTACGGGGAGTGATCCCAGATACCGGGTGTCCCACGAATCGGTGACAAGGAAATGAGTGACAAAACGGACACAATGTGAACACGGCCAAACATGAGCATCTCATACAACACATCACACACATTTGTCCACGGGCGTCGTTCTGGCAGTTATACCTTCCAAGGGAGCATTCTCAAAGCGGTTCGAGTTCGTAGAGGAAGTAGTTGTTTCTCGCGACGGTAGTGAAAGTAGCGGTTCTCGCGGGTCGTAGAGGAAGTAGTTGTACTCGCGAACTTGTCGGATCCACGGCGACGGTAGTTGTTCACGTTCTTAGTCACACAAGTTTCCATAGATGTTCAGGGTCATGACGAGGAACTTGACGTCCACGGAGGCTTCGAGGGTCGACGGTAGTGGTACTTGGCAAAATGCACGTCGATGGTCTTGAAGGTTTCGAAGGGGTAATTGATGACTCCAAGCCCTTCACGGTCGATGGTGGTGGTACTTGGTGCAACACCTTGTAGACGTTCGGGCGTCGGTATCCAACAGGAGAAAACGCGCTGGTTGCAACCGAAGGCAACAGGGAATGTGGATGTTGTGCTTGCAGCTATAGGAAACGAAGATGGCCGGGAGGTGCAGCAGAGGATGTCGCGGGTGGCGCACTGGAGGCGGGAGCGGCTGGCGATGGCGGATGCAGGGGGTGCGGCGGCGCAAGGACTCGCCAGATCCTGCACGAGGAGGATGAGAGCGGTCGGCCGGCGTGGTCGTCTCACCATGACCCGAGGCAGGGGAGGAGCGGGCTTGGGGCGGCCGGCGTGGCGCTCCTGGGCGGGCAGCTCGCGGAGGAGGCGACCGGAGAGCTTGAGGAACGACGCTACGGAGGCGGTGGGACGACGCGAGGCAGGGGGCGCCGGAGTTGACCTCCAGGTCGGAGCTTGCTGGCGGCGGAGGATGGAGGCAGCGACGTGGGGCAGGGGTGGCACTGGTTGAGGACGACGCCTCCGGTCAGTGCAGCACGTGCACAGGGGAGGCGGAGCTCTGGTGACCGGGGCGGTCGAGGGAGGAGCGGGCGGTGGCCTCCAGGCGTGCGAGATCGAGAGGGAGGAGGGGGGTCGAGCGTACGGGGATGGGGATCGAGCCGCGGCTCTCTGGCGGCAGGGTGGAGACGAGGGAGAGGGAGAGATGGGATCGGCAGGGGAGAGGGTTAGGGTTAGGTAGCGGCTGGTGATACGTCCATTTTGCATCATGCTTTTATATGGATAATTATTGCATTATGGGCTGTTATTACACATTATGTCACAATACTTATGCATATTCTATATTATTTTACAAGGTTTACATAAAGAGGGAGAATGCCGGCAGCTAGGATTCTGGGCTGGAAAAGGAGCAAATATTAGAGACTTATTTTGCACAGCTCCAAAAGCCCTAAAACTTCACGGAAGTCATTTTCAGAATATACAAAAAATACTGAGCGCAAGAAGTTCCGGAGGGGGCCACACCCTGCCCACGAGGGTGGGGGCGCGCCCTACCCCCTGGGTGCGCCCCCCTGCCTCGTGGGCCCCCCTGGTGGCCCTCCGATGCCCATCTTCTGCTATATGGATTCTTTCGATGAGAAAAAAAATCACAAGCAAGCTTTCGGGACGAGACTCCGGCGCCACGAGGCGGAACCTTGGTGGAACCAATCTAGGGCTCTGGCGGAGTTGTTCTGCTGGGGAAACTTCCCTCCGGGAGGGGGAAATCATCGCCATCGTCATCACCAACGATCCTCTCATCGGGAGGGGGTCAATCTCCATCAACATCTTCTCCAGCACCATCTCCTCTCAAACCCTAGTTCATCTCTTGTATCCAATTCTTGTCTCCAAGTCTGGGATTGGTACCTATGGGTTGCTAGTAGTGTTAATTACTCCTTGTAGTTGATGCTAGTTGGTTTATTTGGTGGAAGATCATATGTTCATATCCTATATGCATATTAATACCCCTCTGATTATGAACATGAATATGCTTTGTGAGTAGTTACGTTTGTTCCTGAGGACATGGGAGAAGTCTTGCTATTAGTAGTCATGTGAATTTGGTATTCGTTCGATATTTTGATGAGATGTATGTTGTCTCTCCTCTAGTGGTGTTATGTGAACGTCGACTACATGACACTTCACCATTATTTGGTCCTAGAGGAAGGCATTGGGAAGTAATAAGTAGATGATGGGTTGCTAGAGTGACAGAAGCTTAAACCCTAGTTTATGCGTTGCTTCGTAAGGGGCTGATTTGGATCCACATGTTTCATGCTATGGTTAGGTTTACCTTAATACTTTTGTTGTAGTTGCGGATGCTTGCAATAGAGGTTAATCATAAGTGGGATGCTTGTCCAAGTATGGAAAGTACCCAAGCACCGGTCCACCCACATACCACATTATCAAAGTACCGAACGCGAATCATATGAACGTGATGAAAACTAGCTTGACGATAATTCCCATGTGTCCTCGGGAGCACTTTTCTTTATATAAGAATTTGTCCAGGCTTGTCCTTTGCTACAAAAGGGATTGGGCCACCTTGCTGCACTTTATTTACTTTTGTTACTTGTTGCTCATTACCAATTATCTTATCACAAAACTATCTGTTACCTATAATTTCAGTGCTTGCAGAGAATACCTTGCTGAAAACCGCTTATCATTTCCTTCTGTTCCTCGTTGGGTTCGGCACTCTTACTTATCGAAAGGACTACGATAGATCCCCTATACTTGTGGGTCATCAAGACTCTTTTCTGGCGCTGTTGCCGGGGAGTGAAGCGCCTTTGGTAGGTGGAATTTGGTAAGGAAAAATTTATATAGTGTGCTGAAATTTACTGTCACTTGTTACTATGGAAAGTAATCCTCTGAGGGGCTTGTTCAGGGTATCTTCACCCCGACCAGCAGAGAAAAGAGTTGCTCCTCAACCTATTGAACCTACTAAAAATGAAAATGTCTACTTTGAGATTCCTTCGGGTATGATAGAAAAACTACTAGCTAATCCTTTTGTAGGAGATAGAACAATGCATCCTAATGAGCACCTAATATATGTGGATGAAGTTTGTGGATTATTTAAGCTTGCAGGTGTGCCCGATGATGTTATTAAGAAGAAGGTCTTCCCTTTATCTTTGAAGGGAGATGCATTGACATGCTATAGGCTATGTGATGATATGGGATCATGGAACTACAAACGATTGAAATTGGAATTTCATCAGAAGTTTTATCCTATGCATCTTGTTCATCGTGATCACAATTATACATATAATTTTTGGCCTCGCGAAGGAGAAATCATCGCTCAAGCTTGGGGGAGGCTTAAATCAATGTTATATTCATTCCCCAATCATGAGCTTCCAAGAGAAATAATTATTCAAAATTTATATGCTCGGCTTTCTGATAACAATCGCACCATGCTCGATACTTCTTGTGCTGTCTCTTTTATGATGAAGACTATTGAATTCAAATGGGGTTTATTGGAAAGAATTAAACGCAACTCTGAAGATTGAGATCTCGATGAAGGTAAGGAGTCAGGTATGACACCTAAGTTTGATTGTGTTAAATCTTTTATGGATACCGATGTTTTCCGTAAATTTAGCACTAAATATGGACTTGACTCTGAGATAGTAGCTTCTTTCTGTGAATCTATTGCTACTCATGTTGATCTCCCTAAGGAGAAGTGGTTTAAATATCATCCTCCCATTGAAGTAAAAGTAGTTGCACCTATTAAAGTTGAAAAAAAGTCTGTCACTTATAATGATCCTATTATTCCTACTGCTTATGTTGAGAAATCACATTTTCCTGTTAGGATAAAAGATCATGCTAAAGCTTCAACTGTGGTTCGTAAAAGCAATATTAGAACTTATACACCTCTCGAGCAAGTTAAAGTTGAACCTAATATTGCTATTGTTAAAGATCTCTTGTCTGATAATATTGATGGGCATGTTATTTGATACGTCTCCAATGTATCTATAATTTTTGATTGTTCCATGCTATTATATTATCAACCTTGGATGTTTTATATGCATTTATATGCTATTTTATATGATTTTTGGGACTAACCTATTAACCTAGAGCCCAGTGCCAGTTTCTGTTTTTTCCTTGTTTTAGAGTATCGCAGAAAAGGAAAATCAAACGGAGTCCAATTGACCTGAAACTTCACGGAACTTATTTTTGGAACGAACGCAACCCGGGAGACTTGGAGTGCACGTCAGGAAAGCAACAAGGGACCCACGAGGCAGGGGCGTGCCCACCCCCCTAGGCGCGCCCTCCACCCTCGTGGGCCCCTCGTGGCTCCCCTGATGTATTTCTTCCGCCTATATATATCCATATACCCTAAAACGATCAGGGAACACAATAGATCGGTAGTTCCGCCACCAGAAGCCTCCGTAGCCACCGAAAACCAATCTAGACCAGTTCCGGCACCCTGCCGGAGGGGGAATCCTTCTCCGGTGGCCATCTTCATCATCCCGGTGCTCTCCATGACGAGGAGGGAGTAGTTCTCCCTCGGGGCTGAGGGTATGTACCAGTAGCTATGTGTTTGATCTCTCTCTCTCTCTCTCGTGTTCTTGATTTGGCACGATCTTGATGTATCGCGAGCTTTGCTATTATAGTTGGATCTTATGTTTCTTCTCCCCCTCTACTCTCATGTAATGGATTGAGTTTCCCCTATGAAGTTATCTTATCGGATTGAGTCTTTAAAGATTTGAGAACACTTGATGTATGTCTTGCCGTGCGTATCTGTGGTGACAATGGGATACCACGTGATTCACTTGATGTATGTTTTGGTGATCAACTTGCGGGTTCCGCCCACGAACCTATGCATAGGGGTTGGCACACGTTTTCGTCGTGATTCTCCGGTAGAAACTTTGGGGCACTCTTTGAGGTTCTATGTGTTGGTTGAATAGATGAATCTGAGATTGTGTGATGCATATCGTATAATCATACCCACGGATACTTGAGGTGACATTGGAGTATCTAGGTGACATTAGGGTTTTGTTTGATTTGTGTCTTAAGGTGTTATTCTAGTACGAACTCTAGGGCTGTTTGTGACACTTATAGGAATAGCCCAACGGATTGATTGGAAAGAATAACTTTGAGGTGGTTTCGTACCCTACCATAATCTCTTCATTTGTTCTCCGCTATTAGTGACTTTGGAGTGACTCTTTGTTGCATGTTGAGGGATAGTTATGTGATCCAATTATGTTATTATTGTTGAGAGAACTTGCACTAGTGAAAGTATGAACCCTAGGCCTTGTTTCAACATATTGCAATACCGTTTACGCTCACTTTTATCATTCGTTACCTTGCTGTTTTTATAATTTCAGATTACAAAAACCTTTATCTACTATCCATATACCACTTGTATCACCATCTCTTTGCCGAACTAGTTCACCTATACAATTTACCATTGTATTCGGTGTGTTGGGGACACAAGAGACTCTTTGTTATTTGGTTGCAGGGTTGCTTGAGAGAGACCATCTTCATCCTACGCCTCCTACGGATTGATAAACCTTAGGTCATCCACTTGAGGGAAATTTGCTACTGTCCTACAAACCTCTGCACTTGGAGGCCCAACAACGCCTACAAGAAGAAGGTTGTGTAGTAGACATCAAGCTCTTTTCTGGCGCCGTTGCCGGGGAGGTTAGCGCTTGAAGGTATATCTGTAGATCTTGCAATCGAATCTTTTTGTTTCTTGTTTTAGCACTAGTCTAGTTTATAAAAGAAAACTACAAAAATATGGAATTGAGTTTGCCTCATACGCTTCATCTTTTTAATATCTTTTGTGAGTATGATGGAAAGGAAAATTGTGCGAAAGTGTTAGAAGAAGAATGCATTAGAATGTTTGGCACTAAATATTTGAATGATGAGCATGATTGCAATGTTGTTAGTATGAATCCCTTGAATATCCATAGTACTAATGATGATTGCATTAGTTATGATGAAAATGTCTCCTATAAACATGTCAATTTTTGTGGAGTACATTGGGTTTGTAAGTACACACCAAATAGGGAAGATAGATATTGCAAGAGGCATAAGTACTTAGAAACTAAATTGTTGCAAGAAAGGCTAGATGATTGTGCTGAAAATTTAAATTTTCTTGGCCGTACTTATGGACTTTGCAATGAACAGGGTCATTTAGCTATCCAATGCAAATTGTTTCATGATCTAATCGTGTCCAAAAATTGTGATGAATTGATTTCCCTTGCACATTATAATGAACTTAGTTTGCTTATGGGTTATGAAGAAATGAAACATATAACTAACTATCTTTCAGTATTTGCCCGTGATAAAATTCTTGGTTTTGATCTAGAGGAAATTTATATGTATTGTGCGGTGAATTGTATTGAAAATCCTTATATTGCCAATTACATAAAGAAAAGAAAACAAATAGAAGATGAAGAGAATACTAATGAAAGGGAAGAGACTTCCCAATACCCTCCTATTATTTCTTATGATGAATCAGGTAACGAGGAGGAGCCTTCTGTTCAACCAATCTCATTAATAAGGAGCTCCAAAAAGAGGATTGAACCCACACATGATGTGGTGAAGAAGAAGAAAATAAAAAGGAAGAGAGGTAGAAAGATATCTCTCCCAAATAATGCTGCTCCTATTACTGTTGTGCCTCATGAAAATATAATTATGGAAGATGATGCACTTGATGATGATCTATTTATGCCTATTGCTTGTTGTGATGATTATGATTGGGAAGATAATGATACTTCTTATGATCTTGAAAATCTTTTTGGCACTTTCTTGAAAGATTATGATAATTGCTATACTATTGGTGCTATCCATACTATTGATGATGAAAGTGATTATGCTTATGATATGAAAAGGCCCAAGCTTGGGGATGCTATGTTTGATGAAGATGATGTTTTTGAGAATATATTTGCTGCAATTAATGTTAGTCCCAAGCTTGGGGAAGCTATGTTTAATGAAGATGATATTTGTAGTCTCCCAAGTTTTGATATGCAAATTTGTTATAATGATAGCATGCCTCCTACTTATGATGATTATATTGATGAAAGTGGGTTTGGAAGAGTGCCAACTTTAGGAAGTAATGATCCCACTCTTTTGGAGGATGTTGAATCTTACTATGATAATTATGAAAGTGGATTTGGAGAGGTCATGACTTTATTTAGTGATGATTCCACTATCTTGGAAGAGGTTTCAATCGATTATGATGAGAACAAAGTTGCTACTTATGATGATTATTGTGATGATACTTATGCTATAAAGAGTAGTGATTATATTTATAAAACTTGTCATGATTATGGTTACCCCTTTTCTGAACATTACTCTTTTAACGTGGAAACAATTTATAGTATTTGAGTTTCTTATGATACTCCCACTATTCCGAATGAGAAGAATTTTGCTTATGTGGAGAGTAATAAAAATTTTATGCTTGAAGATCATGAAAAGAATGCTTTAGGTGCTGGTTATATTGTTGAATTCATTCATGATTCTACTGAAAATTATTATGAGGGAGGAATATATGCTTGTAGGAATTGCAATAATATCAAGTTTCCTCTCTATGTGCTTAAAATTTTGAAGTTATGCTTGTTTTACCTTCCTATGGAAGTTGATTATTGTTCCCATAAGTTGTTTGCTCACAAAATCCCTATGCATAGGAAGAGGTTTAGACTTAAATGTGCTAGTCATATTCTTCATGATGCTCTCTTTATGTTTCAATTCTTATCTTTTATGTGAGCATCATTGAAATCATCATGCCTAGATAGGGGCGTTAAACTATAGCGCTTGTTGGGAGGCAACCCAACTTTATTTTTGTTCCTTGATTTTTGTTCCTGTTTAGCAATAAATTAATCATCTAGCCTCTCTTATGATTGAGTTTATATGCTTTTAATTAGTGTTTGTGCCCAGTAGAACCTTTGGGAAGACTTGGGGAAAGTCTTGTTGATCATGCTGTAAAAAACAGAAACTTTAGCGCTCACGAGAATTGCTGCCAGTTTTTATTGGAGAGTGCTATTTAGTTAAACCTTTTTGAAGATGATTAATAGATAAATTACTCACGTCCAGAAATTTATTTTAGAATTTTTGGGGTTCCAGAAGTTTGCGTTAGCTACAGATTACTACAGACTGTTCTGTTTTTGACAGATTCTGTTTTTCGTGTGTTGTTTGCTTATTTTGATGAATCTATGGCTAGTAAAATAGTTTATAAACCATAGATAAGTTGGAATACAGTAGGTTTAAAACCAATATAAATAAAGAATGAGTTCATTACAGTACCTTGAAGTGGTGTTTTGTTTTCTTTCGCTAACGGAGCTCACGAGATTTTCTATTTAAGTTTTGTGTTGTGAAGTTTTCAAGTTTTGGGTAAAGATTCGATGGACTATGGAATAAGGAGTGGCAAGAGCCTAAGCTTGGGGATTACCAAGGCACCCGAAGGTAATATTCAAGGACAGCCAAAAGCCTAAGCTTGGGGATGCCCCGGAAGGCATCCCCTCTTTCTTCTTCGTTCATCGGTAACTTTACTTGGACCTATATTTTTATTCACCACATGATATGTGTTTTGCTTGGAGCGTCATTTCATTTTATTTAGTTTTGCTTGCTGTTTGAATAAAATACCAAGATCTTAAATTATTAAATGTTAGAGAGTCTTCACATAGTTGCATAATTATTCAACTACTCATTGATCTTCACTTATATCTTTCGGAGTAGTTTGTTGTTTGCTCTAGTACTTCACTTATATCTTTTAGAGCATGGTGGTGGTTTTATTCTGTAGAAATAGGTGAACTCTCATGCTTCACTTATATTATTTTGAGAGTCTTTATAACAGCATGGTAGTTTGCTTTGGTTATGAAACTAGTCCTAATATGATGGGCATCCAAGAGGGATATAATAAAAACTTTCATATAAGTGCATTGAATACTAAGAGAAGTTTGATACTTGATGATTGTTTTGAGATATGGAGATAGTGATATCAAAGTTGTGCTCGTTGAGTAGTTGTGAATTTTAGAAATACTTGTGTTGAAGTTTACAAGTCCCGTAGCATGCACGTATGGTAAACATTGTGTAACAAATTTGAAACAAGAGGTGTTATTTGATTGTCTTCCTTATGAGTGGCGGTCGGGGACGAGCGATGGTCTTTTCCTAACAATCTATCCCCCTAGGAGCATGCGCGTAACACTTGGTTTTTGATGACTTGTAGATTTTTGCAATATGTATGTGAGTTCTTTATGACTAATGTTGAGTCCATGGATTATACGCACTCTTACCCTTCCATCATTGCTAGCCTCTTCGGTACCGTGCATTGCCCTTTCTCACATTGAGAGTTGGTTCAAACTTCGCCGGTGCATCCAAACCCCGTGATATGATACGCTCTTTCACACATAAAACTCCTTATATCTTCCTCAAAACAGCCACCATACCTACCTATTATGGCATTTCCATAACCAATCCGAGATATATTGCCATGCAACTTTCCACCATTCCGTTTATCATGACACGTTCATCATTGTCATATTGCTTAGCATGATCATGTAGTTGACATATTATTCGTGGCGAAGCCACCGTTCATAATTATTTCATACATGTCACTCTTGGTTCATTGCATATCACGGTACACCGCTGGAGGCATTCATATAGAGTCATACTTTGTTCTAGTATCGAGTTGTAATCATTGAGTTGTAAATAAATAGAAGTGTGATAATCATCATTTTCTAGAGCATTGTCCCAAGTGAGGAATAAAAAAAGAGAAAGGCCATAAAAAAGGGAGAAGGCCCACAAAAAAGAGAAAGGCCATAAAAAAGAGAAGGCCCAAAAAAATGAGAGAAAAAGAGAGAAGGGACAATGCTACTATCATTTGCCACACTTGTGCTTCAAAGTAGCACCATAATCCTCATGATAGAGAGTCTCTTGTTTTGTCACTTTCATATACTAGTGGGAAATTTTCATTATAGAACTTGGCTTGTATATTCCAACAATGGGCCTCCTCAAGTGCCCTAGGTCTTCGTGAGCAAGCAAGTTGGATGCACACACACTTAGTTTCTTTTGTTGAGATTTCATACATTTATAGCTCTAGTGCATCCGTTGCATGGCAATCCCTACTCCTTGCATTGACATAAATTGATGGGCATCTCCCTGGCCCATTGATTAGCTGCGTCGATGTGAGATTTTCTCCTTTTTGTCTTCTCCACATAACCCCCTCATTATATTCTATTCCACCCATAGTGCTATATCCATGGCTCACGCTCATGTATTGCGTGAAAGTTGAAAAAAGTTTGAGATTCCTAAAGTGTGAAACAATTGCTTGGCTTGTCATCGGGGTTGTGCATGATGAGAGCATTTTGTGTGATGAAAATGGAGCATGACCAAACTATATGATTTTGTAGGGATGAACTTTCTTTGGCCATGTTATTTTGAGAAGACATGATTGCTTAGTTAGTATGCTTGAAGTATTATTGTTTTCATGTCAATATTAAACTTTTGTCTTGAATCTTATGGATCTGAATATTCTTGCCACAATAAATAGAATTATATGGATAAATATGTTAGGTAGCATTCCACATCAAAAATTCTGTTTTTATCATTTACCTACTCGAGGACGAACAGGAATTAAGCTTGGGGATGCTGATACGTCTCCAATGTATCTATAATTTTTGATTGTTCCATGCTATTATATTATCAACTTTGGATGTTTTATATGCATTTATATGCTATTTTATATGATTTTTGGGACTAACCTATTAACCTAGAGCCCAGTGCCAGTTTCTGTTTTTTTCCTTATTTTAGAGTATCACAGAAAAGGAAAATCAAACGGAGTCTAATTGACCTGAAACTTCACGGAACTTATTTTTGGAAGGAAAGCAACCCGGGAGACTTGGAGTGCATGTCAGGAAAGCAACGAGGGAGCCACGAGGCAGGGGGCACGCCCACCCCCCCTGGGCGCGCCCTCCACCCTCATGGGCCCCTCGTGGCTCCCCTGATGTATTTATACCGCCTATATATATCCATATACCCTAAAACGATCGGGGAACACAATAGATTGGGAGTTCCGCCGCCAGAAGCCTCCGTAGCCACCGAAAACCAATCTAGACCCATTCTGGCACCCTGCCGGAGGGGGAATCCTTCTCCGGTGGCCATCTTCATCATCCCGGTGCTCTCCATGACGAGGAGGGAGTAGTTCTCCCTCAGGGCTGAGGGTATGTACCAGTAGCTATGTGTTTGATCTCTCTTTCTCTCTCGTGTTCTTGATTTGGCACGATCTTGATGTATCGCGAGCTTTGCTAATATAGTTGGATCTTATGTTTCTTCTCCCCCTCTACTCTCTTGTAATGGATTGAGTTTCCCCTTTGAAGTTATCTTATCGGATTGAGTCTTTAAACATTTGAGAACACTTGATGTATGTCTTGCCATGCGTATCTCTGGTGACAATGGGATATCACGTGATTCACTTGATGTATGTTTTGGTGACCAACTTGCGGGTTCCGCCCATGAACCTATGCATAGGGGTTGGCACACGTTTTCGTCGTGATTCTCCGGTAGAAACTTTGGGGCACTCTTTGAGGTTCTATGTGTTGGTTGAATAGATGAATCTGAGATTGTGTGATGCATATCGTACAATCATACCCACAGATACTTGAGGTTACATTCGAGTATCTAGGTGACATTAGGGTTTTGGTTGATTTGTGTCTTAAGGTGTTATTCTAGTACGAACTCTAGGGCTGTTTGTGACACTTATAGGAATAGCCCAACGGATTGATTGGAAAGAATAACTTTGAGGTGGTTTCGTACCCTACCATAATCTCTTCGTTTGTTCTCCGCTATTAGTGACTTTGGAGTGACTCTTTGTTGCATGTTGAGGGATATTTATGTGATCCAATTATGTTATTATTGTTGAGAGAACTTGCACTAGTGAAAGTATGAACCCTAGGCCTTGTTTCAACACATTGCAATGCCGTTTACGCTCACTTTTATCATTCGTTACCTTGCTGTTTTCATAATTTCAGATTACAAAAACCTTTATCTACTATCCATATACCACTTATATCACCATCTCTTCGCCGAACTAGTGCACCTATACAATTTACCATTGTATTGGGTGTGTTGGGGACACAAGAGACTCTTTGTTATTTGTTTGCAGAGTTTCTTGAGAGAGACCATCTTCATCCTACACCTCCTACGGATTGATAAACCTTAGGTCATCCACTTGAGGGAAATTTGCTACTGTCCTACAAACCTCTGCACTTGGAGGTCCAACAATGTCTACAAGAAGAAGGTTGTGTAGTAGACATCATTATTCATTTCTGTGATGAGACTGCTAGAATTGCTAAACCTTGTGCTAAAGATAAACATAGACCCGTGGTAGGCATGCCTGTTATTTCTGTTAAAATAGGAGATCATTGTTATCATGGCTTATGTGATATGGGTGCCAGTGCTAGTGCTATACCTCATGACTTATACAAAGAAATTATGGATGATATTGCACGTGCTGAGATAAAAGATATTGATGTCACAAATAAACTTGCCAATAGAGATACTATTTCACCAATTGGAATTGTTAGAGATGTTGAAGTCTTGTGTGGGAAAACTAAATATCCTACTGATTTTCTTGTTCTTGGTTCCCCACAAGATAGCTTTTGTCCCATTATATTTGGTAGACCCTTCTTGAACACAGTTAATGCTAGGATAGATTGCGAAAAGGATGTTGTTACTATTGGTTTAGGTGATAAGTCTCATGAGTTTAATTTCTCTAAATTTCGTAGACAACACCATGAAGAGGAATTGCCTAGTAAAGATGAAATTATTGGTCTTGCTTCTATTGCCGTGCCTCCTAGTGATCCTTTAGAACAATATTTGCTAGACCATGAAAATGACATGTTTATGAATGAAAGAAGGGAAATAGATGAAGTATTCTTTAAAGAGAAACCCATCCTGAAACACAATTTGCCTGTCAAAATCCTAGGGGATCCTCCTCCACCCAAGGGTGATCCCGTGTTTGAGCTCAAACCGCTACCTGATACTCTTAAATATGCTTATCTTGATGAGAAAAAGATATATCCTGTTATTATTAGTGCTAACCTTTCAGAGCATGAAGAAGAGAGATTATTGAAAACTCTGAAGAAGCACCGTGCTGCTATTGGATATACTCTCGATGATCTTAAGGGCATTAGTCCCACACTATGTCAACACAAAATAAATTTGGAGAAAGATGCCAAACTAGTTCGTGATCACCAATGACGGCTGAATCCTAAGATGAAATAAGTGGTAAGAAAGGAAATAATAAAGCTCCTTGAGGAAGGTATAATTTATCCCGTTGCTGATAGTCAGTGGGTAAGTCCTGTCCATTATGTCCCTAAAAAGGGAGGTATTACTGTCGTTCCTAATGATAAAGATGAATTGATTCCGCAAAGAATTATTACAGGTTATAGGATGGTAATTGATTTCCGCAAATTAAATAAGGCTACTAAAAAAGATCATTACCCCTTACCTTTTATTGATAAAATGCTAGAAAGATTATCCAAACATACACATTTTTGCTTTCTAGATGGTTATTCTGGTTTCTCCCAAATACCCGTGTCAGCTGATGATCAATCTAAGACCACTTTTACTTGGCCGTTTGGTACTTTTGCTTATAGACATATGCCTTTTGGTTTATGTAATGCATCTTCTACCTTCCAAAGATGCATGATGGCTATATTCTTTAACTTTTGTGAAAAGATTTGTGAGGTTTTCATGGACGGTTTCTCCGTCTATGGATCCTCTTTTGATGATTGCTTAAGCAACCTTGATCGAGTTCTGCAGAGATGTGAAGAAACTAACCTTGTCTTGAATTGGGAGAAGTGCCACTTTATGGTTAATGAAGGTATTGTCTTGGGGCATAAAGTTTTTGAAAGAGGCATTGAAGTTGATAAAGCTAAGGTTGATGCTATTGAAAAGATGCCATGTCCCAAGGACATCAAAGGTATAAGAAGTTTCCTTGGTCACGCCGGTTTTTATAGGAGGTTCATTAAGGACTTCTCAAAAATTTCTCGGCCTCTGACTAATTTATTACAAAGAGATATACCATTCGTCTTTGATAATGATTGTGTAGAAGCCTTTGAAATACTTAAGAAAGCATTAATCTCCACACCTATTGTTCAGCCACCTGATTGGAATTTACCCTTTGAAATTATGTGTGATGCTAGTGATTATGCTGTAGGTGTTGTTCTAGGGCAAAGAGTTGATAAGAAATTAAATGTTATTCAATATGCTAGTAAAACTCTAGACAATGCTCAGAGAAATTATGCTACTACTGAAAAAGAATTTTTGGCAGTTGTATTCGCTTGTGATAAGTTCAGACCTTATATTGTTGATTCTAAAGTAACTATTCACATGGATCATGCTGCTATTAAATATCTTATGGAAAATAAAGATGCTAAACCTAGACTCATTAGATGGGTTCTCTTGCTACAAGAATTTGATTTGCATATTATTGATAGAAAGGGAGTTGAGAACCTCGTTGCAGACAACTTGTCTAGGCTAGAGAATGTTCTTGATGACCCACTACCTATTGATGATAGCTTTCCTGATGAACAATTAAATGTCATAAATGGTTCTCGTACTGCTCCATGGTATGCTGATTATGCTAATTATATTGTTGCCAAATTTATACCACCTAGTTTCACATACCAGCAAAAGAAAAAGTTTTTCTATGATTTGAGACATTACTTTTGGGATGACCCACATCTTTATAAAGAAGGAGTACATGGTGTTATTAGACATTGTGTACCTGAGCATGAACAGGAACAGATCCTACGCAAGTGTCACTCCGAAGCTTATGGAGGACACCATGCTAGAGATAGAACTGCACATAAGGTATTGCAATCTGGTTTTTATTGGCCTACTCTCTTCAAGGATGCCCGTAAGTTTGTTGTATCTTGTGATGAATGTCAAAGAATTGGTAATATTAGTAGACGTCAAGAAATGCCTATGAATTATTCACTTGTTATTGAACCATTTGATGTTTGGGGCTTTGATTATATGGGACCTTTTCCTGCCTCCAATGGATACACACATATTTTAGTTGTTGTTGATTACGTTACTAAGTGGGTAGAAACTATTCCAACTACTAGTGCTGATCATAACACCTCTATTAAGATGCTTAAAGAAGTTATTTTTCCAAGGTTTGGAGTCCCTAGATATTTAATGACTGATGGTGGTTCACATTTTATTCATGGTTCTTTCCATAAAATGCTTGCTAAGTATGATGTTAATCATAGAATTGCATCTCCTTATCACCCACAGTCTAGTGGTCAAGTAGAATTGAGTAGTAGAGAGCTCAAATTAATTTTGCAAAAGACTGTTAATAGATCTAGAAAGAATTGGTCCAAGAAACTTGATGATGGATTATGGGCCTATAGAACTGCATATAAAAATCCAATGGGTATGTCTCCGTATAAAATGGTTTATGGAAAAGCATGTCACTTACCTCTCGAACTAGAACATAAGGCATATTGGGCTATTAAAGAGCTCAACTATGATTTCAAACTTGCTGGTGAGAAGAGGTTATTTGACATTAGCTCACTAGATGAATGGAGAACCCAAGCCTATGAGAATGCCAAATTGTTTAAAGAAAAAGTTAAAAGATGGCATGACAAAAGAATACAAAAGCATGAGTTTAATGTAGGTGATTATGTATTGCTATACAACTCTTGTTTAAGATTTTTTGCAAGAAAGCTTCTCTCTAAATGGGAAGGTCCTTACGTTATCGAGGAGGTCTATCGTTCCGGTGCCATAAAAATCAACAACTTCGAAGGCACAAATCTGAAGGTGGTGAACGGTCAAAGAATCAAACATTATATCTCAGGTAATCCTATAAATGTTGAAACCAATGTTATTGTAACCGTAACCCCAGAGGAATTCATAAGGAACACTTTCCGGAATGTTTCAGACTCCGAAAAGGAATAGGTATGTGGTACGGTAAGTAAACCGACTCCAAAACAGTTCTAATGGTAATTTTCTCCGTTTTGGAATATTTAGAAAAATAGAAAAATAAGAAGCAGTCCGGGAAGGACACGAGGGCTCGACGAGGGTGGAGGGCGCGCCCCCTACCTCGTGGGCACCTCGTGTGCTCTTCGGACTCCGTTTTATTGCACGATACTTCTTTTGGTAGGTAAAAATTCATTATTTAATCTCCCGAAGGTTTTGACTCCCGTATCACGCAAAAATCTCCTGTTCTTGTTTCGAGCTGTTTTCTGCCAGGGTTGTCAAAGCCAAGCATCATGTCGTCTCCCTCCTCCTCCAACAATGAGGGGAACGATGCTTGGCTAATGAAGATAGGGCTGAAGAGAGAAGAACCCATGGAGATCAACAAGGATGAAGGGATCAAGAAGGCCACAGAGGACCAAGTTCCGGCAACAGAAGACATCCTTCAACTTGATCACAATATTCTTACCCCAACTGAGATTGAAGCTTTCAAGATGATTGAGTTAGCTCGTATACAAAATAAGTATCTCACACGTGAAAATATTTTGTTGAAGGAGCATATCATCGCACTCAAAGGCATCATCCGCAAGTTAGAAGACCTCCTACGCTCGATGTGCGACTATCCATCATCACCATCATCTTCTTCACCAACAAAAGAGATATAATCACATGGGTATGGGCACTTCCCTTGGCAACTTCCAAGCTTGCGGGAGTGCCCCGGTATCGTATCACCATCACTTCTATTTTTACCGTTTTCTTAGTTCGATCCTTTTGGTAATATCTTGATCTAGCAGAATAAAAGTTTATAGTATGATCTACTTGTGAGTTTTGCTTTATGATCCTTTTATGTAATCGAGTCCGTGAGCTATATATAATAAAGATTAGTGTTGAGTCAAGGGGTTGATTATTTTGCCATGATCTTGAGTGAATAAAATGAAAGAGAAATAACAAAAAGAAATAAAAGAGATCATAAGGATCTTATGGAGAGCAATGAGCTCACATATAAAGAGTATTATGAATAAAAGTTGTTGAGAGTTGACAAGCATAGTTTTGGTCATCGTTGCAATTAATAAGAAGTAATAAAGAAAGAGAGGTCTTCACATATAAATACACTATCTTGGACATCTTTTATGATTGTGAGCACTCATTAAAATATGACATGCTAAAGGGTTGACGTTGGACAAGGAAGACAACGTAATGGGTTATGTTTTCTTACATCTGAGATAAATTATATTGTCATGGATCATCCAACATGATTGAGCTTGCCTTTCCCCCTCATGCTAGCCAAATTCTTTGCACCAAGTAGAGATACTACTTGTGCTTCCAAACACCCTTAAACCGGTTTTGCCATGAGAGTCCACCATACCTACCTATGGATTGAGTAAGATCCCTCAAGTAAGTTGTCATCAGTGCAAGCAATAAAAATTGCCCTCTAAATATGTATGACTTATTAGTGTGGGAGAAAATAAGCTTTATACGATCGTGTGATATGGAAGAAATAAAAGTGACAGGCTGCATAATAAAGGTCCATATCACAAGTGGCAATATAAAGTGATGTTCTTTCGCACTAAGATTTTGTGCATCCAACCATAAAAGCGCATGACAACCTCTGCTTCCCTCTGCGAAGGGCCTATCTTTTACTTTTATCTCCTACCTAGCATAAGAGTCATGGTGATCTTCACCCTTCCATTTTACATTTTATCTTTTGGCAAGCACAACATGTTGGAAAGATCCTGGTATATATGGCTAATTGGATGTGAGTTTTCATGAACTATTATTGTTGACATTACCCTTGAGGTAAAACGTTGGGAGGCAAAACTATAAGCCCCTATCTTTCTCTGTGTCCGATTAAAACTCCATACCCATAAGTATTGCGTCAGTGCTAGCGACCGTGAAAGACTATATGATAGTTGAGTATGTGGACTTGCTCCAATGGCTGAGATTATAGTTTGTTAGTTTTCAATGAAGTTTATGATTCATACTTGAAATTGTGATTTAATTGTTACTCTAGCATAAGAGATCATATGACAAGAATTATATAAGTTGCTGTTCTAAGAATGATCATGATGCCCTCATGTCCGTATTTTATTTTTATCGACACCTCTATCTCTAAACATGTGGACATATTTTTCAATTTCGGCTTTCGCTTGAGGACAAGCGAGGTCTAAACTTGGGGGAGTTGATATGTCCATTTTGCATCATGCTTTTATATCGATATTTATTGCATTATGGGCTGTTATTACACATTATGTCACAATACTTATGCCTATTCTCTCTTATTTTATAAGGTTTACATAAAGAGGGAGAATGCCGGCAGCTGGGATTCTGAGCTGGAAAAGGAGCAAATATTAGAGACCTATTCTGCACAGCTCCAATAGTCCTAAAACTTCACGGAAGTCATTTTCAGAATATATAAAAAATACTGAGCGCAAGAAGTTTCGGAGGGGGGCCACACCCTGCCACGAGGGTGGGGGCGCGCCTGTGATAGCCTGGCTTATTAGGGATGATAGACTACTCATAACAATAAGGAATTCCTTCTTTTTCGGAAGCCCATTCGGATAGAACTCTAAAGTTAAGCGTGCTCAACTTGGAGTAGTTTCAGGATGGGCGACCGACCGGGAAGTTTCTCCCGGGTGAGCACGAGTGAGGACAAAGTGCTTAGAAAAGACTAGTATTGATCTGTGGGGCCAGTCTAGATCCCGTCAGGAGTAACGACCACTGACGGGTGTGTCCAGGGCGTTACAAGTTGGTATCAGAGCCGACCCTCGCGGTTACACGGGTGTTTGCGGGCAGGTGCGTGGTCATGTTGTGCATGACGTTTGTGACCCGTCGTGGCACACGGCATGGCACATGTGTCGGACTGGAAGCACAGACATATGTGCCAAGAGGGAACGTTCATGTGGCCCGACGAGGATGTCGGTTCCTCTGAGTGGGGGTGTATGTGATAGCCCGACTTATTAGGGATGATAGACTACTCGTATCAATAAGGAATTCCTTCTTTTTCGGAAGCCCATTCGTATAGAACTCCAAAGTTAAGCGTGCTCAACTTGGAGTAGTTTCAGGATGGGTGACCGACCGGGAAGTTTCTCCCGGGTGCGCATGAGTGAGGAGAAAGTGCGCAGAAAAGACTAGTATTGATCTGTGGGGCCAGTCTAGATCCCGCCAGGAGTAACAACCACTGGCGGGTGTGTCCGGGGCGTTACAGCGCCCTACCCCCTGGGCGCGCCCCCTGCCTCATGGGCCCCCTGGTGGCCCTCCGATGCCCATCTTCTGCTATATGGAGTCTTTTGATGAGAAAAAAAAATCACAAGCAAGCTTTTGGGACGAGACTCCGCCGCCACGAGGCGGAACCTTGACGAAACCAATCTAGGGCTCTGACGGAGCTGTTCTGCTGAGGAAACTTCCCTCCGGGAGGGGGAAATCATCGCCATCGTCATCACCAACGATCCTCTCATCGGGAGGGGGTCAATCTCCATCAACATATTCACCAACACCATCTCCTCTCAAACCCTAGTTCATCTCTTGTATCCAATTCTTGTCTCCAAGTCTGGGATTGGTACCTATGGGTTGCTAGTAGTGTTAATTACGTCTTGTAGTTGATGCTAGTTGGTTTATTTGGTGGAAGATTATATGTTCAGATCCTATATGCATATTAATACCCCTCTGATTATGAACATGAATATGCTTTGTGAGTAGTTACGTTTGTTCCTGAGGACATGGGAGAAGTCTTGCTATTAGTAGTCATGTGAATTTGGTATTCATTTGATATTTTGATGAGATGTATGTTGTCTCTCCTCTAGTGGTGTTATGTGAACATCGACTACATGACACTTCACCATTATTTGGGCCTAGAGGAAGGCATTGGGAAGTAATAAGTAGATGATGGGTTGCTAGAGTGACAGAAGCTTAAACCCTAGTTTATGCGTTGCTTCGTAAGGGCCTGATTTGGATCCACATGTTTCATGCTATGGTTAGGTTTAGCTTAATACTTTTGTTGTAGTTGCGGTTGCTTGCAATAGAGGTTAATCATAAGTGGGATGCTTGTCCAAGTAAGGACAGTACCCAAGCACTGGTCCACTGATACGTCTCCAACGTATCTATAATTTTTGATTGCTCCATGTTATGTTATCTACTGTTTTGGGCAATATTGGGCTTTATTATCCACTTTTATATTATTTTTGGGACTAACCTATTAACCAGAGGCCCAGCCCAGAATTGCTGTTTTTTGCCTATTTCAATGTTTCGAAGAAAAGGAATATGAAACGGAGTCGAAACGAAATGAAATCAACCGGAGAAGTTATTTTTGGAAAGAAAGCTACTGGATGGACTTGGACCCACGTCAGGAGCCAAGGGAGGTGCTCACGAGGGTGGGGGGCGCGCCCCCCTAGCGCGCGCCCCCTGCCTCGTGGGGCCCCCGAAGCTCCACCGACGTACTTCCTTCACCCATATATACCTACGTATCTTAAAACTTCCAGAACAGACAATAGATCGGGAGTTCCGCCGCCAGAAGCCTCCGTAGCCACCAAAAGCCAATCTAGACCCATTCCGGCACTCTGCCGGAGGGGGCAATCCCTCTCCGATGGCCATCTTCATCATCCCGGTGCTCTCCATGACGAGGAGGGAGTAGTTCTCCCTCGGGGCTGAGGGTATGTACCAGTAGCTGTGTGTTTGATCTCTCTTTCTCGTGTTCTTGATTTGGCACGATCTTGATGTATCGTGAGCTTTGCTATTATAGTTGGATCTTATGTTTCTCCTCCCCCTCTACTCTCTTTTAATGAATTGAGTTTCCCCTTTGAATTTATCTTATCGGATTGAGTCTTTAAAGATTTGAGAACACTTGATGTATGTCTTGCCGTGCATATTTGTGGTGACAATGGGATACCACGTGATTCACTTGATGTATGTTTTGGTGATCAACTTGCGGGTTCCGCCCATGAACCTATGCATAGGGGTTGGCACACGTTTTCGTCGTGATTCTCCGGTAGAAACTTTGGGGCACTCTTTGAGGTTCTATGTGTTGGTTGAATAGATGAATCTGAGATTGTGTGATGCATATCGTATAATCATACCCACGGATACTTGAGGTGACATTAGAGTATCTAGGTGACATTAGGGTTTTGGTTGATTTGTGTCTTAAGGTGTTATTCTAGTACGAACTCTAGGGCTGTTTGTGACACTTATAGGAATAGCCCAACGGATTGATTGGAAAGAATAACTTTGAGGTGGTTTCGTACCCTACCATAATCTCTTCGTCTGTTCCCCGCTATTAGTGACTTTGGAGTGACTCTTTGTTGCATGTTGAGGGATAGTTATGTGATCCAATTATGATATTATTGTTGAGAGGACTTACACTAGTGAAAGTATGAACCGTAGGCCTTGTTTCCTAGCATTTTAATACCGTTTACGCTCACTTTTATCATTAGTTACCTTGCTGTTTTTATAATTTCAGATTACAAATACCTTTATCTACCATCCATATACCACTTGTATCACCATCTCTTCGCCGAACTAGTGCACCTATACAATTTACCATTGTATTCGGTTTGTTGGGGACACAAGAGGCTCTTTGTTATTTGGTTGCAGGGTTGCTTGAGAGAGACCATCTTCATCCTACGCCTCCTACGGATTGATAAACCTTAGGTCATCCACTTGAGGGAAATTTGCTACTGTCCTACAAACCTCTACACTTGGAGGCCCAACAACGTCTACAAGAAGAAGGTTGTGTAGTAGACATCAAGCTCTTTTCTGGCGCCGTTGCCGGGGAGGTGAGTGCTTGAAGGTATATCTTTAGATCTTGCAATCGAGTCTTTTAGTTTCTTGTTTTATCACTAGTTTAGTTTATGAAATAAAACTATAAAAAAATGGAATTGAGTTTGTCTCATATGCTTCACCTTTTTAATATCTTTCGTGAGTATGATGGAAAGGATAATTGTGCTCAAGTGCTAGAAGAAGAAATCTATAAAATGTTTGGCACTAAATCTTTGAATGATGAGCATGATTGCAATGTTGTTAGTATGAATTTCTTGACTATCCATGATGCTAATGATATGCAAAGCCACAAGCTTGGGGAAGCTATGTTTGATGAAGATGATATTTTTTGTCCCCCAAGTTTCGATGAGAAAATTTATTATGATGAAAGCATGCCTCCTATCTATGATGATTATTGTGATGACACGTATGCTTTAAAGAATAATGATAACCATGAAACTTGTCATCTTGATCTTAATTTTCAATCACATGGTAGTTATTTTGTTGAGTTTGCTCCCACTATTATTCATGAGAAGAATTTTGCTTATGTGGAGAGTAGTAAATTTTATATGCTTGTAGATCATGAAAAGAATGCTTTAGGTGCTGGTTATATTGTCGAATTCATTCATGATGCTACTGAAAATTATTATGAGGGAGGAACATATGCTTGTAGGAATTGCAATAATATCAAGTTTCCTCTCTATGTGCTTAAAGTTTTGAAGTTATGCTTGTTTTGCCTTCCTATGCTAGTTGATTATTGTTCCCATAAGTTGTTTGCTCACAAAATCCCTATGAATAGGAAGTGGGTTAGACTTAAATGTGCTAGTCATATTCTTCATGATGCTCTCTTTATGTTTCAATTCTTATCTTTTATGTGAGCATCGTTGAAATCATCATGCCTAGATAGGGGCGTTAAACAATAGCGCTTGTTGGGAGGCAACCCAATTTTATTTTTGTCCCTTGCTTTTTGCTCCTGTTTAGTAATACATAATTCATCTATCCTCTGTTTAGATGTGGTTTTATGCTTTTAATTAGTGTTTGTGCCAAGTAGAACCTTTGGGAAGACTTGGGGAAAGTCTTGTTGATCATGCTGTAAAAAACAGAAACTTTAGCGCTCACGAGAATTGCTGCCATTTTTATTTGGAGAGTGATATTTAGTTAATTATTTCTGAATATGATTAATAGATAAATTACTCAGGTCCAGAAATTTATTTGAGAATTTTACGAGTTCCAGAAGTATACGTTTGATTCAGATTACTACAGACTGTTCTGTTTTTGACAGATTCTGTTTTCGTGTGTTGTTTACTTATTTTGATGAATATATGGCTAGTAAAATAGTTTATAAACCATAGAGAAATTATAATAAAGTAGGTTTAACACCAATATAAATAAATAATGGGTTGATTACAGTACCTTGAAGTGGTGATTTATTTTCTTATACTAACGGAGCTTACGAGTTTTCTGTTAAGTTTTGTGTTGTGAAGTTTTCAAGTTTTGGGTAAGGATTCTATGGACTATGGAATAAGGAGTGGCAAGAGCCTAAGATTGGGTATGCCCAAGGCACCCCAAGGTAATATTCAATGATATCCAAGATCCAAATCTTGGGGATGCCCCGGAAGGCATCCCCTCTTTCGTCTTCATTCATCGGTAACTTTACTTGGAGCATCAATTTATTTTGTTAGGATTTGCTTGCTGTTATTTAGAACAATGTTTTGCTTCTTTTATTTCAATAAAAGTGGCATTGATACCCTTTACTATGCCTATTTTAGAAGTCCACATGTTGCTGTTTGAAAACAGAAAGTTTACCGCTGTTGCAATAATTCCCTAGAAAATTAAGAATGTGATAAAATATTGAAACCTTTTGCATATTAAGCTCTGATAAATTTACTACAGTGGGAATTTTCTTTCATAATTTTTGGAGCTAGGGAAGTATGGATGTTGCTGCATTCTTTACAGACTATCCTGTTTAGGCAGATCGCTGTTATGTTTGCATTGTTTGCATATGTTTGCTTCTTTCTGATTCTATTTGAGGATAGGACTATTAAAAATGCAGAGGCATTTAGTATGCAATGTTGAATAATAATTTCAGTGATTTTCTACAGTAGAGTATGATAAGGTTTTGGCAATGGTTTATACTAACTTATCTCACGAGTCGTTGTTGAGTTTTGTGTGGATGAAGCTTTTGAGATTTAGGGAGACCGTGATATGAGAGGAATTAAGGAGACACAAAAGCTCAAGATTGGGGATGCCCAAGGCACCCCAAGATAATATCTCAAGAAGTCTCAAGCGTCTAAGCTTGGGGATGCCCCGGTTGGCATCCCACCTTTCTTCTTCAACAACTATCGATTAGTATCGGTTCATCCTAAGTTTTTGCTTCTTCACATGATGTTTGCTATTCTTAGATGCCATTTTATTTTGCTTTGCTTGCTGTTTGAATAAAATACCAAGATCTGAAATTATTAAATGTTAGAGAGTCTTCACATAGTTGCATAATTATTCAACTACTCATTGATCTTCACTTATATCTTTCGGAGTAGTTTGTCGATGCACTAATGCTTCACTTATATCTTTTAGAGCATGGTGGTAGTTTTATTTTGAAGAAATAGATGAACTCTCATGCTTCACTTAGATTATTTTGAGAGTCTTAAATAGCATGGTAATTTGTTTAAAATCCTAATATGCTAGGTATACAAGATTAGTAAAAACTTTCTTATGAGTGTGTTGAATACTAAGAGAAGTTTGATGCTTGATGATTGTTTTGAGACATGGAGGTAATAATATCAGAGTCATGCTATTTGAGTAGTTGTGAATGTGAGAAATACTTGTGTTGAAGTTTGCACGCCCCGTAGCATGCACGTATGGTAAACGTTGTGTAACAAATTTTATTTGATTGTCTTCCTTATGAGTGGCGGTCGGGGACGAGCGATGGTCTTTTCCTACCAATCTATCCCCCTTGGAGCATGCGCGTAGTGCCGAGGTTTTTGATGACTTGTAGATTTTTGCAATAAGTATGTGTGTTCTTTATGACTAATGTTGAGTCCATGGATTATACGCACTCTCACCCTTCCATCCTTGCTAGCCTCTTCGGTACCGTGCATTGCCCTTTCTCACATTGAGAGTTGGTGCAAACTTCGCCGGTGCATCCAAACCCCTTGATATGATACACTCTTTCACACATAAACCTCCTTATATCTTCCTCAAAACAGCCACCATACCTACCTATCATGGCATTTCCATAGCCATTCCGAGATATATTGCCATGCAACTTTCCACCATTCCGTTTATCATGACACATTCATCATTGTCATATTGCTTTGCATGATCATGTAGTTGACATCGTATTCGTGGCAAAGCCACCATTCATAATTTTTCATACATGTCACATTGATTCATCGCAATCCCGGTACACCGCCGAAGGCATTCATATAGAGTCATATTTTGTTCTAGTATCGAGTTGTAATCATTGAGTTTTAAATAAATAGAAGTGTGATGATCATCATTATTAGAGCATTGTCCCAAGTGAGGAATAAAAAAAAGAGAGAAAGGCCATAAAAAAGAGAAGGCCCCAAAAAGGCCATAAAAAATAAAAGGCCCAAAAAATGAGAGAAAAAGAGAGAAGGGACAATGTTACTATCCTTTTACCACACTTGTGCTTCAAAGTAGCACCATGATCTTCATAGTAGAGAGTCTCTCATGTATCACTTTCATATACTAGTGGGAATTTTTCATTATAGAACTTGGCTTGTATATTCCAACAATGGGCCTCCTCAAGTGCCCGAGGTCTTCGTGAGCAAGCAAGTTGGATGCACACCCACTAGTTTCTTTTGTTGAGCTTTCATACATTTATAGCTCTAGTGCATCCGTTGCATGGCAATCCCTACTCCTTACATTAACATCAATCGATGGGCATCCCCATAGCCCATTGATTATCCTCGTTGATGTGAGTCTTTCTCCTTTTTTTGTCTTCTCCACATAACCCCCCTCATTATATTCTATTCCACCCATAGTGCTATGTCCATGGCTCGCGCTCATATATTGCGTGAAAGTTTATAGGTTTGAGATTACTAAGGTATGAAACAATTGCTTGGCTTGTCATCGGGGTTGTGCATGATGAGAGCATTCTTGTGTGACGAAAATGGAGCATGAATAAACTATATGATTTTGTAGGGATGAACTTTCTTTGGCCATGTTATTTTGAGAAGACATAATTGCTTAGTTAGTATGCTGGAAGTATTATTATTTTTATGTCAATATGAACTTTTGTCTTGAATCTTTCTGATCTAAATATTCATACCACAATTAAGAAGAATTACATTAAAATTATGCCAAGTAGCACTCCGCATCAAAAATTCTGTTTTTATCATTTACCTACTCGAGGACGAGCAGGAATTAAGCTTGGGGATGCTTGATACGTCTCCAACGTATCTATAATTTTTGATTGCTCCATGCTATGTTATCTACTGTTTTGGGCAATATTGGGCTTTATTATCCACTTTTATATTATTTTTGGGACTAACCTATTAACCGGAGGCGCAGCCCAGAATTGATGTTTTTTGCCTATTTCAATGTTTCGAAGAAAAGGAATATCAAACGGAGTCGAAATGGAACGAAATCAACTGGAGAAGTTATTTTTGGAAGGAAAGCTACCGTATGGACTTGGACCCCACGTCAGGAGCCAAGGGAGGTGCTCACTAGGGTGGGGGCGCCTCCCTAGGGCGCGCCCCTCTGCCTCGTGGGGCCCCCGAAGCTCCACCGATGTACTCCCTGCACCCATATATACCTACGTATCCTAAAACTTCCAGAACAGACAATAGATCGGGAGTTCCGCCGCCAGAAGCCTCCGTAGCCACCGAAAGCCAATCTAGACCCGTCCCGGCAATCTGCCGGAGGGGGCAATCCCTCTCCGGTGGCCATCTTCATCATCCCGGTGCTCTCCATGACGAGGAGGGAGTAGTTCTCCCTCGGGGCTGAGGGTATGTACCAGTAGCTATGTGTTTGATCTCTCTCTCTCTCTCTCTCTCGTGTTCTTGATTTGGTATGATCTTGATGTATCGTGAGCTTTGCAATTATAGTTGGATCTTATGTTTCTCCTCCCCCTCTACTCTCTTGTAATGAATTGAGTTTCCCCTTTAATGTTATCTTATTGGATTGAGTCTTTAAAGATTTGAGAACACTTGATGTATGTCTTGCCGTGCGTATCTGTGGTGACAATGGGATACCACGTGATTCACTTGATGTATGTTTTGGTGATCAACTTGCGGGTTCCGCCCACGAACCTATGCATAGGGGTTGGCACACGTTTTCATCATGATTCTCCGGTAGAAACTTTGGGGCACTCTTTGAGGTTCTATGTGTTGGTTGAATAGATGAATCTGAGATTGTGTGATGCATATCGTATAATCATACCCACGGATACTTGAGGTGACATTGGAGTATCTAGGTGACATTAGGGTTTTGTTTGATTTGTGTCTTAAGGTGTTATTCTAGTACGAACTCTAGGGCTGTTTGTGACACTTATAGGAATAGCCCAACGGATTGATTGGAAAGAATAACTTTGAGGTGGTTTCGTACCCTACCATAATCTCTTCGTTTGTTCCCCGCTATTAGTGACTTTGGAGTGACTCTTTGTTGCATGTTGAGGGATAGTTATGTGATCCAATTATGATATTATTGTTGAGAGGACTTACACTAGTGAAAGTATGAACCCCTAGACCTTGTTTCCTAGCATTGCAATACCGTTTACGCTCACTTTTATCATTAGTTACCTTGCTGTTTTTATAATTTCAGATTACAAATACCTTTATCTACCATCCATATACCACTTGTATCACCATCTCTTCGCCGAACTAGTGCACCTATACAATTTACCATTGTATTGGGTGTGTTGGGGACACAAGAGAATCTTTGTTATTTGGTTGTTAGGGTTGCTTGAGAGAGACCATCTTCATCCTACGCCTCCTACGGATTGATAAACCTTAGGTCATCCACTTGAGGGAAATTTGCTATTGTCCTACAAACCTCTGCACTTGGAGGCCCAACAACGTCTACAAGAAGAAGGTTGTGTAGTAGACATCATCCACCCACATACCAAATTATCAAAGTACCGAACGCGAATCATATGAACGTGATGAAAACTAGCTTGACGATACTTCCCATGTGTCCTCGGGAGCGCTTTTCTTTATATAAAAATTTGTCCAGGCTTGTCCTTTTCTACAAAAGGGATTGGGCCACCTTGCTGCACTTTATTTACTTTTGTTACTTGTTGCTCGTTACCAATTATCTTATCACAAAACTATCTGCTACCTATAATTTCAGTGCTTGCAGAGAATACCTTGCTGAAAACCGCTTATCATTTCCTTCTGCTCCTCGTTGGGTTCGACACTCTTACTTATCGAAAGGACTACGATAGATCCCCTATACTTGTGGGTCATCAGCTGGGCCTTGGTGGGATAGTGGGCCGGCCTGGCTGCTGGGCTTGAAGAGAGGCCTAGGGGCACTGCTCGGGAGGCCCTATTTCCTTTTCCCTCTTTTCTGAAAATTTGGAAATCCCAGGTTCAGAAAAGGAAAAAGGCCAGCAAATATGAAAAGGAATAAGAGGGATATAAACATAGCCTTGTGCTCCTGGATTTATCTAGTATTTGAATAAAATGCCTTGGCAATTTTTAGAGGCTGCAATTTTTATGCAAGTTTGAAAATAACTCAAACTCGAATAAATCCTTAGCCCAACCAAAACACTTCCAGAAGACGTGAAAATTGGAGGAGGTGGTCTTGGCACGGTTTAGTATTTATAGGGAAAAGTTGAACATTTAAAGAAAGAGGAGAATGCCACTTGCAATAAATGGGTGAAATTTGAAAGAAGGAAGAAGTGAAATGGTTTGCACTTGGAGAAGGGCCTTGGAGGAAAGATCATGGATGCAAAAATAGTTTAGAAACGAGAGGGATTTATAATGCAAGTTTGTTGCGGTTAATTCCAAACTAATGGAATATTTTATATAGCTCCCAAATAATATTGGGAGTATATGTTCTAAAGAGAAATCACCATTGTGAATATCCCTCGATTTAAATGGAACGAAGATCCTTACGATTTATTTAGTTGAGTTATTAAAAAGGGTTGCATGATGACATGATGCAATGCACATGATGCAAAGATGAATGCAAAACCAATCTAAATACACAATGAATCTCGGAATCCATGGAAGGCATCTGGAGTGCCGGTCTTGGGGCATCACAACACTCCACCACTATGAGAGGATCTCGTCCCGATATCTAAGGACGTCACCGGAGAGAAACGGAAGAGGAAGAGAAGAGGTAAAACTAAGTTGCTTCTTTGACAAACGATTGAAACCAAACAACCTTGAGAGGTTGAAAACTTGAAAGAGGAACACAACAGAGTTGAACGAAATTGAGAGCACCCAGGGAGAAAAGAGAAACAGGGAACACCACATGAACCTTGGAGGTTGCAAAGCTATTGAATGACGAGCACAATGGACAAGAAGGAATTGAAAACACTCTGGTTGAAACAAGATAAACAAGAAACAAGGAAGAACAAATTCAAACAACACTCCCATTAGAAAAGAAGAACATGGGATACGACAAGAACCAAGAGGTTAAGTGACAAGATAGATATTGAAACCACTCCGGTTAAAACAAGATAGAGAAGGAATAAGAATGATTTAATTTGGACAACACTCTGACTGAAAATGGAAGGAATTAACATGAACTTGAGAAGATGGGATGATACTTGATGAAATCAACAACACACTGCCTCTGGAACTATTGAAAAATGGCACAAGGGGTAAGAAAGATTTCTGACAACACTCTGGTTGAGGAAGGAGGCAAAACTTGATAATATGAGAGAATTTGAATGAAAGACACGACACTCCGGTTGAATGGACAAGCAAGAAATTAACATGATCTTGACAAAACGAAGTGACGGGTGAAGAGAGCAACATCACAATGACTCCGGAACAAAAGAATAGAAGCTAGATTGTTGGGATAAAGGGACGGAGAAGAAAATGACAAATTCTACCACAATTGAATTTGAAAAGCATCTTTAGGAGAAGGGTCGAACGGAGTTGTTGGAAAACCAACAATGAAAAGAGTAAGCTTGTTGTGGGCTTATGGAAAACATCTCAAAATCCTGAGGTGAAATTCTGCCACTAATGAAAACAAAAGATTGGATTGACATGAACAAGGAGACGAGAAACTTATTTCACCGGGAGGATAAATGAAGAACTTAGGTCATTTATAAGCACCATAAATAGCAACAATCCTTAGGGAAAGCTTTAGGTGAAATATAACCCAAGATAACTCCAACGAAGAGATTGATGGGTTGCAAAGGATCTCATGAACGAAGAGAAAATGATGGGATTAAATATCTCACTCCTGACAACTTGTGAATCCTGAAACACAAAGAAATTGTCAAAAATGACATAACACCACCTCAAAAGATAAGGTAGAACAAATTACATTTCGGAATGTAAGATGAAGAATATTTGAGCTCCTCAAAACAAAACACGTGTTTAGCACCATGTTTAATTTTGAGTATAGCTTGGCGGATCATAACTTCGAGAGAAACTTTGAAGAACAATTGAAGAATGAAAAAAATCCTTGACGAACCATGATGTAGAGCCTCCATGAAGAACTCCAGTAATAAAAGGATGATAGAAAGAAAAAGAAGTTGAAAACACAAGGTGAAGCCTTGCAATGACTTAGATGGAGCTTCGCGACGATGTAACCGAGAAAACTTGGAACTCCGGAAAAGAAATCTGAGCAATTGAAACCAAGATTTTTCGATGAACCTCCGGAATAAGGAATTAATCACTTGGATGAAACACGAATGAGAATTACATTATGCGTACCCTTCATCAATTAAATTGATGACACGCAATGGATTTGGCATACTACTCATTCTAACTGGAAATGATTAAGGAGAGATATAGCGTAATCTTGAGAAGGTCTTCAACGAACCACCGGTAGGATTGAAACAGCGAATAAATGTATATGAGAACATAGGAAGAGGAATCTTGAACAAACCACCGTAACAATTGAAAATGAAAGTGGCAAAAGCACAATTCACGAGGAAGATTTGGAAAATGAATGAAGATACTTAAGAGAATCAAGATGCAAGAGAACGAAGAGATCGTGGACTGATTAAAGAATGCTTGAATGATGCACCGGTAAGATTTGGAGAACGAGAGCTGAAAGCTGGAATGAATTATTCTGAGATGATGGACTCCGAAGAATCAAACTGAAAAAATACTCCTGAATGCTCCGGATGGGTGAAAAGGATTCTCCAATCGAAAACAATTATGAGAGGATGGCAGCAAGCTTGAACTACGCATCTCTGAGATAACGGATAAGATTTGGAGGAAAAACTCTTCTTCGGTCTTCAAGATCCGAGAATGACGACGAGAAACAACACCATGAATTGTTGAGACACTCCGAAAGGATTAAAATAGGAAAGGTTGAGCCAAAGATGAAAATAATTTGAAAGTGATATTGGAGAAGGCAACTAACTGATGAAATTCATTCTTACATCAATCTTTAGAAGATTTTGAGGATAGCTCCGAGAAAATTAGAAGGGTAAGGTAAGATCTTGGGAAAAGACCGGTGGGTTAAGGCCCACTCAAAAGATACACCGTTGAACGATTTAAAAGAGAGATTGCGCCGGTTGAATTAAATGGCTTGAATGAGATTACAATCTTGAAATAGCTTGAACAGATTGATAGTGGAGACACAAATCTTCTGAGATATCTTCGGCACTACAGAACAAATGAATAGCTTGAGGTGAATAATTAATTGGTGCACCGGAATGATAAAACATTTGAAATAAGGAAAGAGATATGACCAACACCGAAAGCTTGAATTGAATCCACCGGAAAAGAAAAGAGAACGAAGAATGATAACTTGAAGCTCTGTTAGTACCTTCCTGAGAATCACCGGATAATAACATTGACGGAAAAGAATGGAGAGACTTCCCATCAATAAGATGGATACTTGATTAAGAAATCCGAGTCCTCGAAGAAACAAAAGGGTGGGAGGGCGGGAAAACAAAGGCAACTTGGGCAGATGGAACGAACACCATTGAGAAAACTGAGAGGTGATCTTGCGAATGTTGAAATGATTGGATCCACTTGAAGAGAAAGACATCGATTGGAAAAGAATTGGCATAACCATCTCAATGATCAAGAAGAATTAGTACTCCCACAGAAATATGAGAACACCACTTAGAAGGAGGCATGGAATCAACATTTGACTTTGAAGCAACTCGAATACCACAACTCAAAACAAAACAAAGGATTGGCTTGCAGAATAAGCCGGAACAAATACATATGATAGAGATTTGCCCAATCCCATATCATGCATCTGTCGGAAAGATATTCTAGGAGCTACTTGAATTCCTACTTATAAACTCCCAAAACTTTTTGGTTATGCAATCAGGTGTTGGGGATACAGGGGAAGCATAATATCTCACCCAAACTAACAATCCCTACATCCATCTATATCCATCCTTCAACACATAACCAAGAAACCTTCGGAAATCATGTACCTCAACCTTCAAAAAGCGTCCGTTATACGAGTTATGGCAATACTCCTGAACTCCCGCCCCAGTACTGGGTGGCATCGAGGTTATCTCACCAACAACTGCATAAAAGAGATTTTCGATGTCGGCGAACTCAGGTATTCCAGAACTGCAACGATAAAATTGTGATGACAACACCTCGGAGCTCAACTCCCCGGGACACTGCCACAACCCCTAAATGTCAGGAGGCACCAAGAACAATGTTCTCGTCACAAAACTATCGGAATGATTCCAAGATACTCGCGTGATCCTAAATTTTTTTAGTGAAATTTGAGGAGAGGAAAGTCAAAACTTCTATGTCTGGAGGCCTCACCAGAGCGACGAAGGGACTGAGGAGTAAAAAGAATCCTACTCTTCGATATATATAATCCTAAGACTCAAAACATTTTGTTCTAGACTCAACAACGTCAGCGATTCGATCAAGCAGGGGGCTCCTAAGTCGGGGATGGCTTTGATTACCAACTTGTAACACCCACGATGCGGCTATATCTCCCACGTGTCGAGGCACGACTTGAGGCATAACCACATGGTGGTTTAGTCGCAAGTGGGGTAATCTTCACACAATCCCATGTACTGAATAAGAAAGGGATAAAGAGTTGGCTTACAATCGCCACTTCACACAAATAACAAGTTAAACAAACATCATCCAGAGTACAATCAAGGTCCGACTACGGAACCAAAATAAAAGAAGACAACCCCAATTGCTAGATCCCCGATCATCCCAACTGGGCTCCACTACTGATCAACCGGAAAAGACACAACACCATGAACAAGATCTTCATCGAGCTCCCACTTGAGCTCGGTAGCTTCACCTACACTAGTATCATCGACACCTGCAACTGTTTGGAAGTATCTGTGAGTCACGAGGACTCAGCAATCTCACACCCGCGAGATCAAGACTATTTAAGCTTATGGGTAGGAAAGGTAATGGGGTGGAGCTGCAGCAAGCACTAAGCAAATATGGTGCCTAACATACGCAAATAAGAGCGAGAAGAGAAGCAACACAACGGCCGTGAAGCTAGAAGTGATCAAGAAGTGATCCTGAAACTACTTACGCACAACCATAACACAAGAATCGTGTTCACTTCCCGGACTCCGCCGAAAAGAGACCATCACGGCTACACACGCGGTTGATGCATTTTAATTTAAGTCAAGTGTCAAGTTCTCTACAACCAGATATTAACAAATTCCCATCTGCCACATAACCACGGGCATGGCTCTCAAAAGTTTATACCCTGCAGGGGTGTCCCAACTTAGCCCATCACAAGCTCTCACGGTCAACGAAGGATGTTCCTTCTCCCGGGAAGACCCGATCAGTCCCAGAATCCCTGTTACAAGACATTTCGACAATGGTAAAACAAGACCAGCAAAGCCGCCAAATGTGCCGACAATCCCGATAGGAGTTGCACGTATCTCGTTCTCAGGGCAACACCGGATGAGACTAGCTACGAGTAAAACCAGCCCTCAAGTTTCCCCGAGGTGGCCACGCAGGCAGCTCGGTTCGGACCAACACTTAGAGAAGCACTGGCCCGAGGGGGGGGGTTAAAATAAAGATGACCCTCGGGAGCGCGACTGATGACCCACAAGTATAGGGGATCTATCGTAGTCCTTTCGATAAGTAAGAGTGTCGAACCCAACGAGGACAAGAAGGAAATGATAAGCGGTTTTCAACAAGGTATTCTCTGCAAGCACTGAAATTGTAGGTGATAGATAGTTTTGTGATAAGATAATTTGTAACGAGCAACAAGTAACAAAAGTAAATAAAGTGCAGCAAGGTGGCCCAATCCTTTTTGTAGCAAAGGACAAGCCTGGACAAATTCTTATATAGAGAAAAGCGCTCCCGAGGACACATGTGAATTATCGTCAAGCTAGGTTTCATCACGTTCATATGATCCGCGTTCGGTACTTTGATAATCTGATATGTGGGTAGACCGGTGCTTGGGTGCTGTCCTTACTTGGACAAGCATCCCACTTATGATTAACCTCTATTGCAAGAATCCGCAACTACAACAAAAGTATTAAGGTAAACCTAACCATAGCATGAAACATATGGATCCAAATCAGCCCCTTACGAAGCAACACATAAACTAGGGTTTAAGCTTCTGTCACTCTAGCAACCCATCATCTACTTATCACTTCCCAATGCCTTCCTCTAGGCCCAAATAATGGTGAAGTGTCATGTAGTCGACGTTCACATAACACCACTAGAGGAGAGACAACATACATCTCATCAAAATATCGAACGAATACCAAATTCACATGACTACTAATAGCAAGACTTCTCCTATGTCCTCAGGAACAAACGTAACTACTCATAAAGCATATTCATGTTCATAATCAGAGGGGTATTAATATGCATATAGGATCCGAACATATGATCTTCCACCAAATAAACCAACTAGCATCAACTACAAGGAGTAATCAACACTACTAGCAACCCACAGGTGCCAATCCCAGACTTAGAGACAAGAATTGGATACAAGAGATGAACTAGGGTTTGAGAGGAGATGGTGTTGGTGAAGATGTTGATGGAGATTGACCCCCTCTCGATGAGAGGATCTTTGGTGATGACGATGGCGATGATTTCCCCCTCCCGGAGGGAAGTTTCCCCGGCAGAACAGCTCCGTTGGAGCCCTAGATTGGTTCCGCCAAGGTTCCGCCTCGTGGTAGCGGAGTCTCGTCCCGAAAGCTGCTTTATGATTTTTTCCTCATCGAAAGACTCCATATAGCAGAAGATGGGCATTGGAGGGCCACCAGGGGGCCCACGAGGCAGGGTGCGCGCCTAGGGGGTAGGGCGCGCCCCCCACCCTCGTGGGCAGGGTGTGGCCCCCCTGGTGAACTTCTTGCGCTCAGTATTTTTTATATATTCTGGAAATGACTTCCGTGAAGTTTCAGGACTTTTGGAGCTGTGCAGAATAGGTCTCTAATATTTGCTCCTTTTCCAGCCCAGAATCCCAGCTGTTGGCATTCTCCCTCTTTATGTAAACCTTGTAAAATAAGAGAGAATAGGCATAAGTATTGTGACATAATGTGTAATAATAGCCCATAATGCAATAAATATCAATATAAAAGCATGATGCAAAATGACGTATCAGCGACTCCCAAGGAAACATATAGGTGGTGGTGAGGTAAATGGTAAAACCAAGGTTGGGCCTTGCTGGAGGAGTTTTATTCAAAGCAAACTGTCAAGGGGTTCCCATAACACCCAACCACGTAAGGAACGCAAAATCAAGGAACATAACACTGGTATGACGGAAACTAGGGCAGCAAGAGTGGAACAAAACACCAGGCATAAGGCCGAGCCTTCCACCCTTTACCAAGTATATAGATGCATTAATTAAAATAAGAGATATTGTGATATCCCAACATATCCATGTTCCAACATGGAACAAACTTCATCTTCACCTGCAACTAGCAACGCTATAAGAGGCGCTGAGCAAAAGCGGTAACATAGCCAAACAACGGTTTGCTAAGAAGGTGGGTTACAGGCTTGACATGGCAATATGAGAGGCATGATATAACAAGTGGTAGGTAGCGCGACATAGTGATAGAACGTACAACTAGCAAGCAACGATAGAAGTGATTTCGAGGGTATGGTCATCTTGCTTGAAATCCCGCAAGGAAGAAGAACGAGTCCAAGAAGAAGACAAACGAGCGTAGTCGAACGGATCCTCACAAACGCGACGTTACCAGAACTAACAAGAAGGAGCAACACCGGAAAGAAGCAAGCAACATGGTAAACACACACGCATAAACATGGCATGATGCACAACCAAGGAAGATGCATGTCCGGTTTAACTATGCATGGCATGGCCAAGTGCACAAACAAAACTACAAGTTAAGTGGAGCTCAATATGCAACGAGTTGCATATTGACGAAACACCACATTCGATTATTTAGTTCACCCCCGATTATGTACCCAACAATATTAAATGTTATTAAATATGGCAAGAGGTGAAGCAAAAGTAAACTACACATTTTAGGCAATTTTAAGTGAGACCGGAAACAACAAATAACCATTCCAGTAAATCCCCACATGCATATTAGTAATTTAAGCAAACAATAGTTTTAAACATTTTAAATGTTGTTATCATGATGTGGATGAAAAATACAAGTTTATGCAATTTTTGTTAAAGGTTGACATGAAGATGATATGGGGCATTTGTTGGGGAACGTAGCAATTTCAAAAAACAATTCCTACGCACACGCAAGATCATGGTGATGCACAGCAACGAGAGGGGAGAGTGTTGTCTACATACCCTCGTAGACCAGAAGCGGAAGCGTTATAACAACGCGGTTGATGTAGTCGTACGTCTTCACGGCCCGACCGATCAAGCACCGAAACTACCACACCTCCGAAGTTTTGCACACGTTCAGCTCGATGAAGATCCCCAGACTCCGATCTAGCAAAGTGTCGGGGATGAGTTCCGTCAGCACGACGGCGTGGTGACGATCTTGATGTTCTACCGTTGCAGGGCTTCGCCTAAGCACCGCTACAATATTATCGAGGATTATCGAGGATTATGGTGGAGGGGGGCACCGCACACGGCTAAGAGATCAATGATCAATTGTTGTGTCTATGGGGTGCCCTCCTGCCCCCGTATATAAAGGAGTGGAGGAGGGGCCGGCCAAGGAAGGGTGGCGCCCAGGGGGGAGTCCAACTCCCACGGGAGTAGGACTCCCCTTTTTCCTATTAGGAGTAGGAGAGGGAAGGAAGAGGAAGGAGGGAGGAAGAAGGGGGGCCGGCCCCCCTCCCAATTCGGATTGGGCTTGGGGGGGGGCGCCCCCTCCCTTGCTCCTTTCCCCTCCTTTCCACTAAGGCCCAATAAGGCCCATATACCTCCCGGGGGGTTCCGATAACCCCCGGTGATCCGGTATTGTCCCAATCTTACCCGGAACCTTTCCGGTGTCCAAATATAGTCTGTCCAATATATCGATATTTATGTCTCGACCATTTCGAGACTCCTCGTCAAAGTCCGTGATCATCAGGACTCCGAACAACCTTCGGTACATCAAAATATATAAACTCATAATGAAACTGTCATCATAACGTTAAGCGTGCGGACCCTACGGGTTCGAGAACAATGTAGACATGACCGAGACACGTCTCCGGTCAATAACCAATAGCGGAACCTGGATGCTCATATTGGCTCCTACATATTCTACGAAGATCTTTATCGGTCAGACGCATAACAACATACGTTTGTTCCCTTTGTCATCGTATGTTACTTGCCCGAGATTCGATCGTTGGTATCTCAATACCTAGTTCAATCTCGTTACCGGCAAGTCTCTTTACTCGTTCTATAATACATCATCTTGCAACTAACTTATTAGTTGCATTGCTTGCAAGGCTTAAGTGATGTGCATTACCGAGAGGGCCCAGAGATACCTCTCCGACAATCGGAGTGACAAATCCTAATCTCGAAATACGCCAACCCAACATGTACCTTTGGAGACACCTGTAGAGCACCTTTATAATCACCCAGTTACGTTGTGACGTTTGGTAGCACACAAAGTGTACAAAGTGTTCCTCCGGTAAACGGGAGTTGCATAATCTCATAGTCATAGGAACATGTATAAGTCATGAAGAAAGCAATAGCAACATACTAAATGATCGGGTGCTAAGCTAATGGAATGGGTCATGTCAATCACATCATTCTCCTAATGATGTGATCCCGTTAATCAAATGACAACTCATGTATATGGTTAGGAAACATAACCATCTTCGATTAACGAGCTAGTCAAGTAGAGGCATACTAGTGACACTTTGTTTGTCTATGTATTCACACAAGTATTACGTTTCTGGTTAATACAATTCTAGCATGAATAATAAACATTTATCATGATATAAGGAAATAAATAATAACTTTATTATTGCCACTAGGGCATATTTCCTTCAGTCTCCCACTTGCACTAGAGTCAATAATCTAGATTACACAGTAATGATTCTAACACCCATGGAGCCTTGGTGCTGATCATGTTTTGCTCGTGGAAGAGGCTTAGTCAATGGGTCTGCTACATTCAGGTCCGTATGTATCTTGCAAATCTCTATGTCTCCCACCTGGACTAGATCCCGGATGGAATTGAAGCGTCTCTTGATGTGCTTGGTTCTCTTGTGAAATCTGGATTCCTTTGCCAAGGCAATCGCACCTGTATTGTCACAAAAGACTTTCATTGGACCCGATGCACTAGGTATGACACCTAGATCGGATATGAACTCCTTCATCCAGACTCCTTCGTTTGCTGCTTCCAAAGCAGCTACGTACTCCACTTCACATGTAGATCCCGCCACGACGCTTTGTTTAGAACTGCACCAACTGACAGCTCCACCGTTTAATGTAAATACGTATCCGGTTTGCGATTTAGAATCGTCCTGATCAGTATCAAAGCTTGCATCAATGTAACCATTTACGATGAGCTCTTTGTCACCTCCATATGCGAGAAACATATCCTTAGTCCTTTTAAGGTATTTCAGGATGTTCTTGACCGTTGTCCAGTGATCCACTCCTGGATTACTTTTGTACCTCCCTGCTAGACTCATAGCAAGGCACACATCAGGTCTGGTACACAGCATTGCATACATGATAGAGCCTATGGCTGAAGCATAGGGAACATCTTTCATTTTCTCTCTATCTTCTGCAGTGGTCGGGCATTGAGTCTTACTCAACTTCACACCTTGTAACACAGGCAAGAATCCTTTCTTTGCTTGATCCATTTTGAACTTCTTCAAAACTTTATCAAGGTATGTGCTTTGTGAAAGTCCAATTAAGTGTCTTGATCTATCTCTATGGATCTTAATGCCCAATATGTAAGCAGCTTCATCGAGGTCTTTCATTGAAAAACTCTTATTCAAGTATCCCTTTATGCTATCCAGAAATTCTATATCATTTCCGATTAGGAATATGTCATCCACATATAATATCAGAAATGCTACAGAGCTCCCACTCACTTTCTTGTAAATACAGGCTTCTCCAAAAGTCTGTACAAAACCAAATGCTTTGATCACACTATCAAAGCGTTTATTCCAACTCCGAGATGCTTGCACCAGTCCATAAATGGATTGCTGGAGCTTGCACACTTTGTTAGCTCCCTTTGGATCGACAAAACCTTCCGGCTGCATCATATACAACTCTTATTCCAGAAATCCATTCAGGAATGCAGTTTTGACATCCATCTGCCAATAATCATAAAATGCAGCAATTGCTAACATGATTCGTACAGACTTAAGCATCGCTACGGGTGAGAAGGTCTCATCGTAGTCAATCCCTTGAACTTGTCGAAAACCTTTTGCGACAAGTCGAGCTTTGTAGACAGTAACATTACCGTCAGCGTCAGTCTTCTTCTTGAAGATCCACTTATTTTCAATTGCTTGCCGATCATTGGGCAAGTCAACCAAAGTCCACACTTTGTTCTCATACATGGATCCCATCTCAGATTTCATGGCTTCAAGCCATTTTGCGGAATCTGGGCTCACCATTGCTTCTTCATAGTTCGTAGGTTCATCATGATCTAGTAGCATGACTTCCAGAACAGGATCACCGTACCACTCTGGTGCGGATCTTACTATGGTTGATCTACGAGGTTCAATAGTAACTTGTTCTGAAGTTTCATGATCATCATCATTAGGTTCTTCACTAATTGGTGTAGGTGTCACAGAAACCTGTTTCTGTGATGTACTACTTTCCTATAAGGGAGCAGGTACAATTACCTCATCAAGTTCTACTTTCCTCCCACTCACTTATTTCGAGAGAAACTCCTTCTCTAGAAAGGATCCATTCTTAGCAACAAATGTCTTGCCTTCGGATCTGTGATAGAAGGTGTACCCAACAGTCTCCTTCGGGTATCCTATGAAGACACATTTCTCCGATTTGGGTTCGAGCTTATCAGGTTGAAGCTTTTTCACATAAGCATCGCAGCCCCAAACTTTCAGAAACGACAACTTTGGTTTCTTGCCAAACCATAGTTCATAAGGCGTCGTCTCAACGGATTTTGATGGTGCCCTATTTAACGTGAATGTGGCCGTCTCTAAAGCATAACCCCAAAACGATAGCGGTAAATCTGTAAGAGACATCATAGATCGCACCATATCAAGTAAAGTACGATTACGACGTTCGGACACGCCATTACACTGTGGTGTTCCGGGTGGCGTGAGTTGCGAAACTATTCCGCATTGTTTCAAATGTAAACCGAACTCGTAACTCAAATATTCTCCTCCACGATCAGATCGTAGAAACTTTATTTTCTTGTTACGATGATTTTCAACTTCACTCTGAAATTCTTTGAACTTTTCAAATGTTTCAGACTTATGTTTCATTAAGTAGATATACCCATATCTACTTAAATCATCTGTGAAGGTGAGAAAATAACCATATCCGCCACGAGCTTCAACATTCATTGGACCACATACATCTGTATGTATGATTTCCAACAAATCTGTTGCTCTCTCCATAGTACTGGAGAACGGCGTTTTAGTCATCTTGCCCATGAGGCACGGTTCGCAAGTACTAAGTGATTCATAATCAAGTGGTTCCAAAAGTCCATCAGTATGGAGTTTCTTCATGCGCTTTACACCGATATGACCTAAACGGCAGTGCCACAAATAAGTTGCACTATCATTATCAACTCTGCATCTTTTGGCTTCAACATTATGAATATGTGTATCACTACTATCGAGATTCATCAAAAATAGACCACTCTTCAAGGGTGCATGACCATAAAAGATATTGCTCATATAAATAGAACAACCATTATTCTCCGATTTAAATGAATAACCGTCTCGCATCAAACAATATCCAGATATAATGTTCATGCTTAACGCTGGCACCAAATAACAATTATTTAGGTCTAATACTAATCCCGATGGTAGATGTAGAGGTAGTGTGCCGACCGCGATCACATCGATTTTGGAACCATTTCCCACGCGCATCGTCACCTCGTCCTTCGCCAGTGTCCACTTAATCCGTAGTCCCTGTTTCGAGTTGCAAATATTAGCAACAGAACCAGTATCAAATACCCAGGTGCTACTGCGAGCTCTAGTAAGGTACACATCAATAACATGTATATCACATATACCTTTGTTCACCTTGCCATCCTTCTTATCCGCCAAATACTTGGGGCAGTTCCGCTTCCAGTGACCAGTCTGCTTGCAGTAGAAGCACTTAGTTTCAGGCTTAGGTCCAGACTTGGGTTTCTTCTCCTGAGCAGCAACTTGCTTGCTGTTCTTCTTGAAGTTCCCCTTCTTCTTCCCCTTGCCCTTTTTCTTGAAACTAGTGGTCTTGTTGACCATCAACACTTGATGCTCCTTCTTGATTTCTACCCCCGCAGCTTTTAGCATTGCGAAGAGCTCGGGAATTGTCTTATCCATCCCTTGCATATTATAGTTCATCACGAAGCTCTTGTAGCTAGGTGGAAGTGATTGGAGAATTCTGTTAATGACGCAATCATCCGGAAGATTAACTCCCAGTTGAATCGAGTGATTATTATACCCAGACATTTTGAGTATATGCTCACTGACAGAACTGTTCTCCTCTATCTTGCAGCTATAGAACTTATTGGAGACTTCATATCTCTCAATCCGGGCATTTTCTTGAAATATTAGTTTCAACTCCTGGAACATCTCATATGCTCCATGACGTTCAAAACATCGTTGAAGACCCAGTTCTAAGCCGTAAAGCATGGCACATTGAACTATCGAGTAGTCATCAGCTTTGCTCTGCCAGACGTTCTTAACGTCGTCAGTTGCATCAGCAGCAGGCCTGGCACCCAGCGGTGCTTCCAGGACGTAATGCTTCTGTGCAGCAATGAGGATAATCCTCAAGTTATGGACCCAGTCCGTATAATTGCTACCATCATCTTTCAACTTTGCTTTCTCAAGGAACGCATTAAAATTCAACGGAACAACAGCACGGGCCATCTATCCACAATCAAACATAAACAAGCAAGATACTATCAGGTACTAAGTTCATGATAAATTTAAGTTCAATTAATCATATTACTTAAGAACTCCCACTTAGAAAGACATCCATCTAATCTTCTAAGTGATCACGTGATCCAAATCAACTAAACCATAACCGACCATCACGTGAAATGGAGTAGTTTTAAATGGTGAACATCACTATGTTGATCATATCTACTATATGATTCACGCTCGACCTTTCGGTCTCAGTGTTCCGAGGCCATATCTGCATATGCTAGGCTCGTCAAGTTTAACCTGAGTATTCTGCGTGTGCGAAACTGGCTTGCACCCATTGTAGATGGACGTAGAACTTATCACACCCGATCATCACGTGGTGTCTGGGCACGGCAAACTTTGGCAACGGTGCATACTCAGGGAGAACACTTTTATCTTGAAATTTAGTGAGAGATCATCTTATAATGCTACCGTCAATCAAAGCAAGATAAGATGCATAAAAGATAAACATCACATGCAATCAATATAAGTGATATGATATGGCCATCATCATCTTGTGCTTGTGATCTCCATCTACGAAGCATCGTCATGATCACCATCGTCACCGGCACGACACCTTGATCTCCATCGTAGCATCGTTGTCGTCTCGCCAATCTTATGCTTCTATGACTATCGCTACCGCTTAGTGATAAAGTAAAGCATTACAGGGCGATTGCATTGCATACAATAAAGCGACAACCATATGGCTCCTGCCAGTTGCCGATAACTTGGTTACAAAATATGATCATCTCATACAATAAAATTTAGCATCATGCCTGGACCATATCACATCACAACATGCCCTGCAAAAACAAGTTAGACGTCCTCTACTTTGTTTGTTGCAAGTTTTACGTGGCTGCTACGGGCTTAGCAAGAACCAATCTTACCTACGCATCAAAAACCACAATGATAGTTTGTCAAGTTGGTGCTGTTTTAACCTTCGCAAGGACCGGGCGTAGCCACACTCGGTTCAACTAAAGTTGGAGAAACTGACACCCGCCAGCCACCTGTGTGCAAAGCACATCGGTAGAACCAGTCTCGCGTAAGCGTACGCGTAATGTCGGTCTGGGCCGCTTCATCCAACAATACCGCCGAACCAAAGTATGACATGCTGGTAAGCAGTATGACTTATATCGCCCACAACTCACTTGTGTTCTACTCGTGCATATAACATCAACACATAAAACCTAGGCTCGGATGCCACTGTTGGGGAACGTAGTAATTTCAAAAAAAAAAATCCTACGCACACGCAAGATCATGGTGATGCACAACAACGAGAGGGGAGAGTGTTGTCTACATACCCTCGTAGACCAGAAGCGGAAGCGTTATAACAACGCGGTTGATGTAGTCGTACGTCTTCACGGCCCGACCGATCAAGCACCGAAACTACGGCACCTCCGAGTTTTTTTTTGCACACGTTCAGCTCGATGACGATCCCCGACTCCGATCCAGCAAAGTGTCGGGGATGAGTTCCGTCAGCACGACGGCGTGGTGACGATCTTGATGTTCTACCGTCGCAGGGCTTCGCCTAAGCACCGCTACAATATTATCGAGGATTATGGTGGAGGGGGGCGACCGCACACGGCTAAGAGATCAATGATCAATTGTTGTGTCTCTGGGGTGCCCCTGCCCCCGTATATAAAGGAGTGGAGGAGGGGGCCGGCCAAGGAGGGTGGCGCCCCAAGGGGGGGAGTCCAACTCCCACCGGGAGTAGGACTCCCCTTTTTCCTATTAGGAGTAGGAGAGGGAAGGAAGAGGAAGGAGGGAGGAAGGAAAGGGGGGCCGGCCACCCATCCCAATTCGGATTGGGCTTGGGGGGCGCGCCCCCTCCCTTGCTCCTTTCCCCTCCTTTCCACTAAGGCCCAATAAGGCCCATATACCTCCCGGGGGTTTCGGATAACCTCCCGGTGATCCGGTATTGTCCCAATCTTACCACGAAACCTTTCCGGTGTCCAAATATAGTCGTCCAATATATCGATCTTTATGTCTCGACCATTTTGAGACTCCTCGTCAAGTCCGTGATCACATCCGGGACTTCCGAACAACCTTCGGTACATCAAAATATATAAACTCATAATGAAACTGTCATCGTAACGTTAAGCGTGCGGACCCTACGGGTTCGAGAACAATGTAGACATGACCGAGACACGTCTCCGGTCAATAACAATAGCGGAACCTGGATGCTCATATTGGCTCCTACATATTCTACGAAGATCTTTATCGGTCAGACCGCATAACAACATACGTTGTTCCCTTTGTCATCGGTATGTTACTTGCCCGAGATTCGATCGGTATCTCAATACCTAGTTCAATCTCGTTACCGGCAAGTCTCTTTACTCGTTCCGTAATACATTATCTTGCAACTAACTTATTAGTTGCATTGCTTGCAAGGCTTAAGTGATGTGTATTACCAAGAGGGCCCAGAGATACCTCTCCGACAATCGGAGCGACAAATCCTAATCTCGAAATACGCCAACCCAACATGTACCTTTGGAGACACCTGTAGAGCACCTTTATAATCACCCAGTTACGTTGTGACGTTTGGTAGCACACAAAGTGTGTGTTCCTCCGGTAAACGGGAGTTGCATAATCTCATAGTCATAGGAACATGTATAAGTCATGAAGAAAGCAATAGCAACATACTAAACGATCGGGTGCTAAGCTAATGGAATGGGTCATGTCAATCAAATCATTCTCCTAATGATGTGATCCCATTAATCAAATGACAACTCATGTCTATGGTTAGGAAACATAACCATCTTCTATTAACGAGCTAGTCAAGTAGAGGCATACTAGTGACACTTTGTTTGTCTATGTATTCACACAAGTATTACGTTTCCGGTTAATACAATTCTAGCATGAATAATAAACATTTATCATGATATAAGGAAATAAATAATAACTTTATTATTGCCTCTAGGGCATATTTCCTTCAGCATTTGGTCGCCACGACGGAAAGAAAGGGGTGTCATGGCGGCGAAAACGGAAACGGTGCCACGGCAACTTCCCGATGATCCGACAACTAGTTGAGATGCCGGTGCAAGAAGCAAATGTGAGATGTGCGGAATGTGCAAGAGGTACGGGGAGTGATCTCGGTGTCCCACGAATCGGTGACAAGGAAATGAGTGAAAAAACGGACACGGTGCGAACACGGCCAAACAGGAGCATCTCATACAACACATCACAAGCATTTATCCATGGGCGTCGTTCCAACGGTTATACTTTCCAAGGGAGCATTCTCAAAGCAGTTTGAGTTCATAGAGGAAGTAGTTGTTCTTGCGACGGTAGTGAAAGTAGCGGTTCTCGCGGGCCCCGTCCATGACGGGTGTCGGGCACTTTTTTCCCGTGTCCCCGTACCGCCTGTTTTGGGTACGTGTATGGGTCCGTGTACGGATCGTGGAATCGTCTATGCTTTTGCCATGTTTTCCATGGCGCGCGTCCAGTTCCGTCCACGACAGGCGTCGGGAACTTTTTTCCTGTGTCCCCGTACCGCCCGTTCTGGGTACGTGTACTGGTCCGTGTACGGATCGTGGAATCGTCTGTGCTTTTGCCATGTTTTCCATGGCGCGCGTGCTGCGCCGTCCACGACGGGCGTCGGGCACTTTTTTCCCGTGTCCCCGTATCACCCGTTTTGGGTACGTGTATGGGTCTGTGTACGGATCGTGGAATCGTCGATGCTTTTGCCATGTTTTCCATGGCGCGTGTCCAGTTCCGTCCATGATGGGCGTCGGGAACTTTTTTCCCGTGTCCCCGTACCGCCCGTTCTGGGTACGTGTACTGGTCCGTGTACGGATCGTGAAAACGTTTGTGCTTTTGCCATGTTTTCCATGGCATGCGTAGAGGAAGTAGTTGTACTTGTGAACTTGTCGAATCCACAGCGACGGTAGTTGTTCACGTTCTTAGTCGCACAAGTTTCCGTAGATGTTCGGGGTCACGGCGAGGAACTTGACGTCCATGGAGGCTTCGAGGGTCGACGGTAGTGGTACTTGGCAAAATGCATGTCGACGGTCTTGAAGGTTTCGGAGGGGTAATTGATGACTCCAAGCCCTTCGCGGTCGATGGTGGTGGTACTTGGCGCAACACCTTGTAGACGTTCGGGCGTCGGTATCCAACAGGAGAAAATGCGTCGGTTGCAACTGAAGGCAACAGGGCTTGCAGATGTTGTGCTCGCAGCTACAGGAAACAAAGATGGCCAGGAGGTGCAGCAGAGGATGTCACGGGTGGCGCACTTGAGGCGGGAGCGGCTGGCGATGGCGGATGCAGGGGGTGCGGCGGTGCAAGGACTCGCCAGATCCTACGCGAGGAGGATGAGAGCGGTCGGCCGGTGTGGTCGTCTCACCATGACCCGAGGCAGGGGAGGAGCGGGCTTGGGGCGGTCGGCGTGGCATTCCTGGACGGGTAGCTCGCGGAGGAGGCGACCGGAGAGCTTGAGGAACGGCGCGACTGAGGCAGTGGGACAACGCGAGGCAGGGGGCGCCGGAGTTGACCTCCAGGTCGGAGCTTGTTGGCGGCGGAGGATGGAGGCAGTGACGCGGGGCAGGGGTGGCACTGGTCGAGGACGACGCCTCCAGTCAGTGCAACATGGACGCAGGGGAGGCGGAGCTCCGATGACCGGCATGGTCGAGGGAGGAGCAGGCGGCGGCCTCCGGCCGTGCGAGATCGAGAGGGAGGGGGGGGGTCGAGCGTACGGGGATGGGGATCGAGCCGCGGCTCTCTGGCGGCGGGGTGGAGACGAGGGAAAGGGAGAGATGGGATTGGCAGGGGAGAGGGTTAGGGTTAGGTAGCAGCTGGGCCTAGGTGGGATAGTGGGCCAGCCTGGCTGCTGGGCTTGAAGAGAGGGCCAGGGGCACTGCTCGGGAGGCCCTATTTCCTTTTCCCTCTTTTCTGAAAATTTGGAAATCCCAGGTTTAGAAAAAGGAAAAAAGGCCAGCAAATTTGAAAAGGAATAGGAGGGATATAAACATACCCTTGCGCTCCTGGATCTCTACTCCTAATGTCTCAGTTGGTAGTCCCCGTTCCGGGTTTATTTTCGTCCCACCATTTTTGTCTGGTTATTTTTCGTTGGTTATTTTTCATCAGTTATTTTTCGTCCGTTTTTTTCGCCCACCTCCCACCACCCCGTGCAAAACGAAAAAAACATACGCCACCATCCGTCTCTCGATCCACCTAATCTCGATGCGGCCACCCTATCTCCCTCGTCTCGTCTAGCGATGAAGCGCCGCCCCAATCTCCCCGCTCCGCCGCTGCCGCCCCCGCCTTCCGCTATGACCCGCTCAGCCACCTCCACCCTCCTCTACATCGCCGGATCCGCTTATAGATCGTCAAGGAAGCGGCTCCCGGGTCCGCGCTCGTGCAGCCGTGATGGAGGGTCTCGAGATGGCCACCGCCGAAGATGAAGCCCCTGACGAAGGAGTCTAGATCTGGCACCTCACCAAGGTCGCCCCCACGGTGAGTGCACATGCCTTCTGAATCCCGACCCGTCCATCTTCTCCCTGAGTTGTAGCGACGACGAACCCAAAACTGCCTCCTTATTTTTGGAAAAAAATCATGCGTAAGAGATTTGGAAAGAATCATGTGTGAGACTGACATGGGTCATCGGGAGGAGTCTGCGGTCGGTAACTGGCGTAGAAGGAAAGTTCCCTTGTCAGGACCATAGTGCTCTGCTCCTTTTAACTGAAGAATATGACACCAATACTGAAGAATTCAACACCGCTAGCGGAGCGCTACGCAACGACTGGATGGACGATCGAGATGCATTCGGTTAAAAGTTGATCAACGGTACACAGCTCGAGACATTGGCTGTTCCGTTTCACTCCAGCCAGACGGTGAAAACGGACAGTGCCAGCTCGTGAGCGCCCACCACAGCCTGGTTGCCCTTTATCTTTCCCCTCTACGTAGGGAGATTCATCTTTCCCTTTCTCCAAGTTGTAATAGAGTAGCTTAGAACCCTAGACTACTTGGTAGATGAGGTAGATCCTCGAATTTGTATCCCTTACCTTATTTCTTCCGCTGATAATCAAAATCGGAGCTAGTTTGAGTACCAGAATTACTCCTCTGTAATTTGTGCCTGTCAATTGGTATCATGAGCCAGTGAATCCTCGGAGGCGAATCGGATCTGACCATGATTTGGGGTTGGGATATCTCGTAAAATCCCCCTTATCCAGTGTCAGGTCCCGGCGGCAGTGCAGATCATCAGAACGGAGGTGGCATGGAGTAGGCATCGTTCGGCTACAAATTGGGGAGAAACTCGGTTGCAGTCGGAACAATTCCACCGTGGTAAAATTCCGTAGCGTATCCCTAGTTTGTGCAGCATCGGAGGCGAGCATGACGTGGAGGAATTGGCGGCGGTAGACTGAAGACCGAGTCCCCCATCAGATCGACAAGATGAGCACCCGAGTCAAGCACATGGGTGAGATCTCTGACGAGCTAGAAGCACTTCGTACTGAATTTGCTGCGATGGGGTCCAAGCAACATTTGATCCAGAATCAGTTAGACGAGGTAAACTCCAGGTTGGACAGGGTGGAGAGGTTTGAGGAGAAAATCGATACAGTAGAAAATTTGGTGTCCAAGAGCGCCCAAATCCAAGGAGAAATGTTCAAGTACCTGAAGGAAATTGAAGCAAAAATTACCCAACCACCCAGCCCTTTAGGCTCTCCTGCTATGAGTCCTACTCAATCAGTCATCCGTGATCCTGACAAGCAGCAGCAAACAACAGAGGTTCTGCAAGAATTGGACAAACATATGGAAGATATAATCCAATCAAAATTGTAGAAGTTCATGAGAGAGGCCAATGACACTAGAGAACCCACCCAGCCACTGCAACAACCTGCAGTGCCCAAAGACTTGGAAACTCAAGTAGAAGCACTCATACAGTCAAAGTTACAACAATTGCAAACTGGAAGTACAGTTAACAGCAAGGAACCACAACAACAACAGTACAAAACAGAGAGGGCTACACAGTTTCTGAAAAGCATTGCTAACGTCCCAAAGATGGATTTCCCATGTTTCTCTGGTGAAAATCCTTTGGGGTGGATCAGGCAAGTGAACAAATATTTTGAGCTGGCACAAGCTCGTGAGGAATGCAAGGTGGATTTGGCCCAAACATATATTGTGGGAAGAGCAGACAACTGGCTAAGAAGTTCTAAGCTAGCTAATGTCTCGATGCCATGGGAAGAATTTTGCCGACTAATTTGCAACAGATTTGCTGAATCTAGCATTTATGAAATACTGGAAAAATTTCACTCTGTCAAACAACTTAGTATGACAGTATCAGACTATACTGACAAGTTTGAAGAAATAATGGCCATTGTCAGAGAGGAACACCCATATCTCCAAGAACACTACTATGTGGTGAGTTTTGTCAATGGTCTAAAGCCTAACATCAGATGCAATCTTCGGCCTCAAAGACCAAAAACACTCAGTGAAGCCTACTGGATGGCAAGAGATTATGAAAGTGGTTTACAGGCCAAGATGCAATCCTTTGTAACACAACAAGAAAAACAGCTTCAAAGCTATAACACACAGCAAAAGCAGTACGCTCCCCCCAAATCTCAAAATACCTGCTCCTACTCCTGCAGCTAGAAAACCTGGCATGTGCTGGCGATGCAATGCTGCCTGGATACCTGGCCACATGTGCAAGCAAGCACCCAACCTGCATACCATCACAAGTGAAGTGGAACAGGAAGAGATAACTGATCCTGAAATATTTGAAGATACAACAGAGCAACAGTTAACTAAAATTGAAGAAAAATGCATGGAGATCTCTGCCCAAGCTATCTCTTGAAAAGCTTCCGTAAATACCTTAGATGTGAAAGTTTTGATTGGTGGCAAAATGGGTGTTGCTCTAGTAGATACTGGTAGCACTGCAACCTTTATAGATCTGAAGTTTGCTCTCAAAACAAACTGCAACTTGGTCAATAATCAAATACACAGAGTGAAAGTAGTAGGGGGAGGACTGTTAACTTCTGGTGCTCACATTCCTGATGCACTTTTCTCCATCAGCAAAGATACCTATCAACACACTTTCACGGTTTTGGATTTACAAGGATATGATATGGTCATTGGATGTGATATGCTATACCACCACAACCCCATTTATCTGGACTATAAAGCAAGAAAAGTCCATTTTACTAAAGATGGAAAACAATATGTTACATATCTTGACTGTAACTACACTGACCACATCAAGATCATTAGCAGTGAGAAACTAGAGAAAATGAGTAATAAAGGAGTGAGTGGATATGTCCTAAGTCTACACCTGATATCTCCTAAAAGAGCCGCTAAACAGAAACAGGTTCCTGAAGCCATCCAACCAGCACTAGAGCAATATGATAATTTATTTCAGGAGACCTCTTCCTTACCCCCTCCCAGGAAGTGTGATCATGCAATACCCCTAAAACCAGATGAAATACCCCCCAAACGTGAGACCCTACAGAGTTCCACACCACCAAAAGGAAGAAATGGAACAACAAGTGAAAACACTGTTAGAGCAATCTCTCATTCAACCTAGCAGTAGTCCTTATGCTGCTCCTGCTCTGCTTGTTAAGAAGAAAGAAGGATCGTGGAGGTTATGTCAAGATTTCAGGAAACTAAATGACCAAAGTATCAAAAATAAATTTCCAATTCCAGTTATTGAGGATCTCATTGATGAATTGTCCGATGCAACAATTTTCACTAAGCTAGATTTAAGGTCTGGCTATCACCAAATCAGAATGAAACCTGAGGATGTCCACAAAACTGCTTTCAGCACATACTTTGGACATTTTGAGTATTTGGTCATGCCATTTGGTCTAACCAATGCACCAGCAACATTTCAAGCACTCATGAATTCAATTTTTGGTCCCTGTCGGTGTCAAAACCGGCGGATCTCGGGTAGGGGGTCCGGAATTGTGCGTCTAGGCAGATGGTAATAGGAAGCAGGGGACACGAAGTTTTACCCAGGTTCGGGCCCTCTTGATGGAGGTAAAACCCTACGTCCTACTTGATTAATATTGATGATATGGGTAGTACAAGAGTAGATCTACCACGAGATCAGAGAGGCTAAACCCTAGAAGCTAGCCTATGGTATGATTGTGTGTGTTGTCCTACAGACTAAAACCCTCCGGTTTATATAGATACCGGAGAGGGCTAGGGTTACACAAGGTCAGTTACAAAGGAGGAGATATGCATATCCGTATTTCCTAGCTTGCCTTACACGCCAAGTAGAGTCCCATCCGGACACGAGACGAAGTCTTCAATCTTGTATCTTCATAGTCTAACAGTCCGGCCAAAGAATATTGTCCGGCTGTCCGGAGACCCCCTAATCCAGGACTCCCTCAGTAGCCCCTGAACCAGGCTTCAATGACGATGAGTCCGGCACGCAATATTGTCTTCGGCATTGCAAGGCGGGTTCCTCCTCCGAATACATCACGGAAGAATTTGAATACAAGGATAGTGTCCGACCCTGCAAAATAAGTTCCACATACCACCGTAGAGAGAATAATATTTCCATGAATTTAATTTGCTGACTTGTTTTGGCAACACGACCTTATGCCATGGCCCGGTGATTATTCGAACCGTTTCCTTTAACTAGCCCCGCACATAACTCGAGGCAGTTTTTTGACACGTCTTGTCAAAGCAGAGATCGTGTCCCCTTATCATGGGATTCTCATCAATACGGGCGTGGGTAACCCAACCGCGCCATCGATTCCGGCCCTTGGGGGATAAGCGAGTTTTACCAGGCTAGTGGGGGCACATAGTTTCGGCCGCCCATATAAAGAGATAAAGATTCACCTTTTCATCCACGCCTTCTTCCTCCTTTGCTCATCCACTTTCGCCCACTCGAGCTCCAGCGCCCAAGTCCGCATTTCCCACCTCGACCTTCTCCAACCATGTCCGGAGCGGGAGACAGGTGGATGGTCTCCTCCGTCACGGAGGGACACATCAAGAAGCTGAGGAGAGCCGGATACCTGCCCGACGACATCGCGCACCGGCTCCTAGATGAGGGGCAGCTCATCCCCACCCCCAGGCCCCATGAGAGGGTAGTGTTCCTTACCCACTTCCTTCGCGGACTGGAATTCCCTCTCCATCCATTCGTCCAGGGGCTCATGTTCTACTATGACCTGGATTTCCACGATCTGGCCCCGAACTTCATCTTCGACATCTCGGCGTTTATCATCGTTTGCGAGGCCTTCCTCCGCATCAAGCCCCACTTCGGCTTATGGCTGAAGACCTTCAACGTCAAGCCGAAGGTAGTGAGTGGCTGCCAGGCGGAGTGCGGAGGCGCCATGGTGGGCAAGATGCCCAACGTCACATGGCTCGAGGGTTCCTTTGTGGAGACCATAAAGGGGCGGCAATCGGGGTGGTTCTACATCACCGAGCCGCGTGACCCTAAATGGGCAGCGGCCCCCGAGTTCCGATCTGGCTTCCCCACGCGGCTCACCTCCTGGCAAGAGAAGGGCCTGTCCTGGGGTAGTTCGGGATAGCTGACTGGACTCCAAACATGTATCGAAAACATGGTGAACAAGAAGCTCAAACTCGTCAATGTAGTCCAGGTCATGCTCATCCGCTGGATCCTCCCGTGCCAACAACGGGCTTTCAACTTGTGGGAGTTCGACCCAGCCCAACACCGAACTCTGAACAGGCTCTTTGACACAACTCACGAAGAAGCCTGGAAGGTGCTATTCAAGAGTGCCGAGGTTCCCCCTCCCACTACCGAGGACCGCGGATTCTGCGCGAAGCGCCAAGCCAGCACGGTAAGCTGTTTTACCTCTCACAGGATACTTGTCTTTCATAGTTTGACTCTATGCGGGATCTAAGCTCCCGTACCTTTGACAGGACTGGCAGGAAACGGCCGGACAGATCGACTGTCCGGCTCCTTTGCCCGAAGGCCCAATAGACACTCTCCTGGCGAAGATGCTGACTCCGGTTCCTTACACGCTGCCGGAGAAGACCAAGGGAACCCGAAAGAGTTCCCGACGCCAGGCGTCATCGGACTCACCGTCCGATGACTCTGCGGCACACTCCTCCCCCGAAGACGAGGAGGAAGAAGAAGATGCTCCCCTCCAGGCGGGGAAGACAAGAAAAGGAAGGCGTCCCCAACTGGGGGGCCGAAGGGTCCAAGAAGGGAAGGATTCTCCTTCCGGACAATTCCACCGCCGCCGCCGAAGGCGAAGACGAGTGGTTGCCCAGGGCCAAGCCCCTGGGGAGGTCGTAAGTACTCGGATACCAGAGTAACTCATAGCATTCCTTTGTCGCACTGCTTTCCCTAACGCCGAATATGATTATGCAGGCCGCCACAAGCCCGTATCGATGTATCGTCGGACGGCTCCCTGGGCTCATCGGATATGGATAGCGATCCACTTCCGATCGCCACCTCCCCTTGCCCTGCGGACGACGCCGAGGTACTGTCTCAAGAGGCACCGAGTCGAGGGGAGACAGTCCCGGAGGCGCCTCAAGGCGACCTTCCGGACTCCGAGAGCAGAGGGGACAAGGCCCCTGAGGGCTCCGAGTTCGGCCCTCAGCCGAACACCGCGCCGGAACCTCCAGTGGTTCCGGACTTGGGCAGGCGGCCTCCTTCCAAGAGGGGCGAGACGCCTGTGCCGGTGACCTCTGTCCATCCAGAGGCGCCGGACAATCTGCTGGGAGCACTTCGCAGCGCTTCCATCGACGAGGAGCACCGTACTATTATGAGTGCGGTGGTCCAGAAGGTTCAGTCCGCCAAGAGCGGATTGACTGAAGCCTGTGCCAGCCTTCTAACAGGCTTTGAGGTAAGTGTTTAAAATATAGGAAAAATATTACCGCATAGACAGTAGCCCCTGATGTTCTGTTCGGTGTTCACAAAGAAAAGCCGAACAGAGGATCAAACAACATTGCAGGAGTCTAATAGAAGTATGTCAATATGCATGTGCAGGCTTCGCTGCTGGCATCTGCCGCACTGACTGCGGAGGTCGCCGCACTGAAGCAGGACCTTAAAGTGTCCAAGGACGAGCTCGGCCTTGTCAAGAGGCAGCTCGAGGAGAACAAAGATAAGTAATACCTAGTTTATGGATATGTATAAAAAGAATGCGATTGCAAAATGACAGGATCGTCATGAATTTGCCAGGGGCCACGACCGAAGTGGTGACCCTAAGGCAAGCACTGTCCGAGGCCGAAGATAAAGCGCCCAAGGAGCGCACCAAGCAGGAAAGGCAAGAGGCTCGGGTGGGCGAGGTGCAGCAAGAGCTCCAGGCTCTCGTGACGAAGCACGAGGCGTTGGAGCTTGACTCGAAGACATGAGAGTCTGAGCTTGCCGCGGCCCTCGAGAGCGCAAAAAGTGCCAAGGCCGAAGCCCAAATGGCCCTCCAGGAGATTGACGCGATGAAGAAAATAGCGGCGGGTAAGGCATTCTATATGCAAAGCAAGCATGTGAAAGTAAATTACCTATTACTTACCCGAATCCGGAGCTCTCCAGGAGCATTCGCAGATTTGCCCCGCAGCGTGTCGGATGCCGCACAGTTTTACCAGGCCGAGGAGGGAAGCTCAACGGAGAAGCTGTTCTGGTCTCAGTATACTGGGACCGAACACCCGGTGCCTATGAGCGACTAGCTGAAGCAGCTGGTCGAGCTACACAAAGCGGCCGAACAGGCCATGAAGGGCTTTATAGTCCGGCTGTGGCCTGGCGATGCCCTTTCGAATAGCTACTTCAGCCTGGTGAGGCGGCTTGTGGACGCCTGCCCACGGCTGGAGGTCGTCAAGCGGTCTGTCTGCATCGAAGGTGCATGCCGGGCTTTCGCCCGCGTGAAGGTGCAATGGGCCAAGCTAGACGCCGTGAAGCTGATCAAGGAGGGACCGCCGCAGGGCAAGGAGCATCGCACCCTCGAAATTTATTATGAGGGTGTCCTGAAGGGTGCCCGTCTTGTAGCGGACAAATGTTCAAAGGATGCAATATTTGAGTAAACTTGCTCGTGTGATCCTGTATGATGAAAACTTGTTTCATATGCGCTATGCAATGCTTGTTTGAATTTAAAATATTACCTTCTGTTTGGCTGTTTATCCAATCTGAGAGATGGCTAGTCCTCGGCTTCTGCCCCCTTGCCGCGAGTGCTGGGGTCTTCGGGATAAACCTGAGCACTCTTGTTCCCATTTTTGGGTCCTTCGAGGGAGGTGCTCAGCACAGCGAACAAGGCAACCAGACTAATAATGCTTTATCACTCTCACTTAGCCATAGAATTCTATAATTTTAAATTTCGGCGAAGCCCCTGGTATTCGGAAGGCCGAATTCGGGACGCGATACACGCCTTTAAGCCGGACAGGATCGGCTCCTCGCTCTAAGCAGCATAAGTCTTTAGGGACTCGAAACCTCGCCGAACAACGACCAGTCTCTCGCCTTATCATGACAGTCAGTTTTAGCTCTCTCTACTGAGGTGCTTAGCCCAGCAGAACCGGGGCACAATCGCAGTAGTTCTCCTAGCGCTACCTTAGCCGATAGAGCGGAACGTAAGGTACCAAAACATAGGAGCCGGGCAAACCCAACATTTGACCAAAGACATGATTCGGAGCTGATGCATATAATGCTATAAGTTCGGAGTGCCGCACTTGTGAAAGTGTTCGGACTTCTCACACCATATTGTGGGGTACTTAAGCCCCTGATGTGTTGGCCGTACCAAAGTGTACGGTTGCAAGGCGTCATTAATGAACACACACACACATATATATATAACAAGAATGCAATAATAGTCGTAATGTTATGCGTTGTTTATTCAAAGAGGTGCGTTAAAGTAGAATGATATAGATAGTGCGATAAGCAAAAAGTAGGACTATGTCCCTTCCAAGGGCAAGCTGAGGAATAGTATTAAAGCAAATATTTCACTCATTATCATAATCCACCTGGGAGTTCTGTGGTGTGACGTAGCTTTCTGCCTCTCTTGGTTGCTACATCATGTGTTCGGCAATCATGCTGCCGGACAAGGTTTCCAGAGATTAAAGTCCTGAAAGAGAAAAATAACAAAGCGGGAAGCCCCTAGTGCGGTTTAGGCCGCGTCTTGGGGCGTGCCGTAGTCGTGCCCCCTCCCCACCTGTGCCCATGGTATTTTTAATGCGTAATTATGTACGCGTGGCACGAATTTCGCCATTTGGCTTGGGCCGGGGTGGGGGCCGCGTTGCTACGCGAGCTTAGACCGTGCTAGGCGGTCTAGTTGCCGATTACTCCGAGCGCGTTTGAAGGTGTCCGGGTCTTGAAACGCCGAATTGGTGGATTGCCTTGAGAGGCTACTTTGCGCTTCTGCTGCGAGGGCTGCAGTGTGCTCCTCCGTGCGGAGAGAGCGCTTTGTGTTTCCGTTAACTGTGATGACCCCCCGGGGTCCTGGCATCTTGAGCTTGAAGTATGCATAATGCGGTACAACATTGAATCTCGCAAATGCGGTTCGCCCGAGCAGTTCATGATAGCCACTGCGGAACGGGACGATATCGAAGATTAATTCTTCGCTTCAGAAGTTATCCGGGGATCCGAAGACCACTTCTAGTGTAATTGATCCTGTGCAATGGGCCTCTACACCTGGAATGACACCTTTAAAGGTCGTTTTTGTGGGTTTGATCCTTGAGGGGTCTATACCCATTTTGCGCACTGTGTCCTGGAAAAGCAGGTTCAGGCTGCTGCCGCCGTCCATGAGGACTCGAGTGAGGTGAAATCCGTCAATGATTGGGTCTAAGACCAGCGCGACGAATCCTCCGTGACGGATACTAGTGGGCTGGTCCCTGCGATCGAAGGTGATCGGGCAGGAGGACCATGGGTTGAACTTTGGGGCGACTGGCTCCAACGCATATACGTCCCTGAGCGCACGCTTCCGCTCCCTCTTGGGGATGTGGGTTGCGTATATCATGTTCACCGTCCGCACTTGTGGGGGGAACCTCTTCTGTCCTCCGGTGTTTGGCCGCCGGGGCTCCTCTTCGTCATCGCTGTGTGACCCCTTATCTTTGTCTTCGGCAATTAACTTGCCGGCCTGCTTGAACACCCAGCATTCACTGTTGGTGTGGTTGGCTGGCTTGTTAGGGGTACCGTGTATTTGACATGAGCGATCGAGTATGCGGTCCAAACTGGACGGTCCCGGAGTGCTTCTTTTAAATGCCTTTTTCCGCTGACCGGGTTTAGAGCCTTTGAATCCGGCATTGACTGCCGTATCCTCAGTATTATCGCTGTTAATGCGGCGCTTATGTTTGTTGCGACGTGACCTGCTATTGCCGTCCTTGGTATCCGAAGTACCATGGTTTTTTGATATGTTATTACTGCGAGCCAGCCAGCTGTCTTCTCCCACACAAAAGCGGGTCATGAGTGTCGTGAGGGCTTCCATAGATTTTGGCTTTTCCTGTCCAAGGTGCCGGGCAAGCCACTCGTCGCAGATGTTATGCTTGAAAGCTGCTAGGGCCTTGCATTCGGACAGTCGATGATTTGATTTTTCTTTGATAGGAACCGTGTCCAGAATTGCCTGGCCGATTCTTCTGGCTGCTGAATTATGTGGCTCAAGTCATCGGCGTCTGGTGGTCGCACATAAGTGCCCTAAAAGTTGTCGAGGAATGCGGCTTCCAGATCTTCCCAACAGCTAATGGACTCTGCTGGCAAGCTGTTAAGACAATGCCACGATGGTCCTTTGAGCTTTAGTGGGAGGTATTTGATGGCGTGTAAGTCATCGCCGCGGGCCATGTGAATGTGGAGGAAGAAATCCTCGATCCATACCGCAGGATCTGTTGTGCCGTCGTATGATTCAATATTTACGGGTTTGAAACCCTCTGGGATTTGATGATCCATTACTTCGTCTGTGAAGCATAGGGGGTGTGCGGCGCCTCTGTATTGGGCTATATCGCGACGCAGCTCGAATGGGTCTTGCCCGCTGTGTTCGGCCCGACCAGATTGAATTTTACTGTATCCGGCGTGACGTTTATCGTCCCGCATAGTGGCGCGCCCTCGTGATCCATAGATCGATCTTGCATGTTTTGCTTTGTCCTCCAATACGTCTCGCAGGTCTGGCGTATTTCCCCATGCCTTTTTATTTGAATGGCGTCGGGGTGCAGGCTAAGTTTTTGGCTGGAATGCCTCTCTATCGCGGCCACGAGGTGGCCGATCAGCCGCGTCATACGCTTCTTCCTCCAGTCGGGGTAGCAACCTGCATTTTGGGTAACTCTTAGAGGTGCACTCGGGTTTATATTCCTCGGCCGCGAGGACTTCAGTCCATCTGTCAGCTAGCAGATCTTGATCACTTGAAGCTGCTGCTTTTTCTTAAGGCTATTTGCCGTGGCTATAAGCCGGCGCTTGAAGCGCTCTTGTTCGACGGGATCCTCTGGCACGGCGAATTCGTCATCGTCGAGGCTTGCCTCGTCTTCGGAGGGGGGCATGTAATTACCATCCTCCGCTTCTCTATCTGCCGCTCTCTCAGGAGGGCTGGCTCCTCCATCCTCCTGCTCTAAATCTTGCTGGAGGGGATTGTTGTTGTCTTCAGCACTATCCGGAGTGTTATTATCTCCTGTGCCGGTATCACCACTTTTGTTTTGGCGGGACTTAGAGCGACGCCGCTGACATCGGCGCTTGGGTTGCTTCTTGGAGGGGTCATCCTCCACTGTCTCGTCGCCATTGCCTTCTTTGGGTGTGTCCACCATGTATATATTGTATGATGAGGTGGCTGTCCAGTGCCCTATGGGCAGTGGTTCATCTTCGTCTCCCGCATCGTCGTCCATACCGTCGATGTCTTCGGAGTCAAAGTTGAGCATGTCGATTAAGTCATCGACAATGGCTACTAAGTGGGTGGTGGGCGGGCCGCGAATTTCTTCGTCGTCCGCATCCCAATCCTGCCGGACATAGTTCGGCCAGGATCCTCCTGACAAGGAGAGAGACCTTAACGAGTTCAGTATGTCGCCAAAGGGAGAGTGCTGAAAAATATCCGCAGAGGTAAACTCCATGATCGGAGCCCAATCGGATTCTCTAGGAACGGGCGCAGGCGGTTCGGAGTCCGTGGTCGGAGAGAGATCCGGCAGTTTGTCAACACGGCTCTCGTGCAGGGTAAGGTCGATGTTCGGCTCGATCGCCGATGAGGGTAAGGCCTCCGTGGTGGGGTCCATCCACCCGTGCATGGACGGCGCAACTGGCTCCGAATTGAGGGTCGGAGCGGCTGCCGGTGCGATCTCCTGAACACTGTCTGATGGTAGAGCTAAATCATACTCATCATGACCGCGTGATGCACAAGGCAGAGGCTCGAATCCGTCGAAGATCAAGTCTCCGCGGATATCGTCCGTGTAGTTTAAGCTTCCAAACCTGACCTGATGGCCAGGGGCGTAGCTTTCAATCTGCTCTAGGTGGCCAAGCGAATTGGCCCGCAGTGCAAAGCCACCGAATACAAAAATCTGTCCGGGGAAAAAAGTCTCACCCTGGACTACATCGCTATCGATGATCATAGGAGCCATCAAGCCTAACGATGACGACACAGAGGAACTCTCAATGGAAGCACAAATGTCGGTGTCAAAACCGGCGGATCTCGGTAGGGGGTCCCGAACTGTGCGTCTAGGCGGATGGTAAGAGGAGGCAGGGGACACGAAGTTTTACCCAGGTTCGGGCCCTCTTGATGGAGGTAAAACCCTACGTCCTGCTTGATTAATATTGATGATATGGGTAGTACAAGAGTAGATTTACCACGAGATCAGAGAGGCTAAACCCTAGAAGCTGGCCTATGGTATGATTGTGTGTGTTGTCCTACGGACTAAAACCCTCCGGTTTATATAGACACCGGAGAGGGCTAGGGTTACACAAGGTCGGTTACAAAGGAGGAGATATGCATATCCGTATTGCCTAGCTTGCCTTCCACGCCAAGTAGAGTCCCGTCCGGACACGAGACGAAGTCTTCAATCTTGTATCTTCATAGTCTAACAGTCCGGCCAAAGAATATTGTCCGGCTGTCCGGAGACCCCCTAATCCAGGACTCCCTCAGTCCCTATTTAAGGAAATTTGTGCTTGTATTCTTTGATGACATATTAATCTTCAGCAAATCTCTTGAGGAGCATATACATCACCTCACCATTGTGTTTGAGCTCTTACAAGCAAATCAACTCTTACTTAAATTCTCCAAATGCACATTTGGCTCTAGTTCAATGGAATATCTAGGACATGTTATTTCCCAAGAAGGTGTTGCAACAGATCCCAGCAAAATCATTGCTGTAAGCAACTGGCCACAACCTTCCAACACTACTGAGTTAAGAAGCTTCCTTGGACTATCTGGCTACTACAGGAGGTTTATCAAGGATTACGGTCAGATCTGCAGACCCTTGCATGACCTGCTCAAGAAAGATGCATTTGTTTGGACTGACAAGCAAATTCAAGCTTTTGAACAACTCAAGTACAACCTCACTCATGCTCCTGTCCTAGCACTTCCAGATTTCTCCCTTCCACTTATACTGGAGTGTGATGCTTCTGGGTCAGCTATTGGAGCTGTACTTATGCAGAACAAGGGACCAATTGCTTATTTTAGCAAAACATTAGGCCCCAGAGCCTCTGCACTCTCTATTTATGAAAAAGAAGCGATTGCCATACTGGAATCCTTAAGGAAATGGAGGCACTACTTCTTGGGATCTTCACTAACAATTAGAACTGACCATCAGAGTCTGAAGTTTATTACAGAACAAAGAGTCTCTGAAGGCATTCAACATAAACTCATGCTCAAGCTGTTGAAGTTCACTTACACAATTGAGTATAAAAAAGGGAAAGCAAACAGAGCTGCTGATGCTCTCTCCAGAATTCCTACTCTCTTTGCTATTACTGCTGCTGTTCCTTCTTGGTCTGAAGATATTGAGAAGTCTTATACTCAAGATGCAACATGCACTTCCCTCATCACACAACTAACTGCTGGTTCAACCACACTGCCTAAATATTCATTTCAAGCTGGTATCCTGAGGTACAAGGGAAGGATTTATATTGGCACAGATTTAAAATTCCAACACACCTCTTGACCATTTCCACTCATCTCCAATGGGAGGCCACTCCGGAATTAGAGCTACTTATCACATGATCAAAAGAATTTTCTATTGGCCAAACTTAAAGAAAGCTGTTGAAACATTTGTCCAACATTGTCCTGTCTGCCAGAGAGCTAAGGCGGAACATTGCCACTACCCTGGATTACTGGAACCCCTCTCCATCCCTGACATGGCTTGGAGGCACATATCAATGGATTTTGTGGAAGGATTACCTAAATCTCAGGGCAAGGAAATCATACTAGTAGTGGTCTGCCGACTTACTAAGTATGCTCATTTCATACCCCTCTCCCACCCTTACATAGTTCAATTTGTAGTGCAAGCTTTTATAGATAACATATTCAAGTTACATGGCATTGCCAGTTTCTATAGTTACAGACAGAGACAGAATCTTTACAAGTAACTTCTGGCAAGCTCTCTTCAAATCTCTACATGTTAGTTTGAAAATGAGCACTGCCCACCATCCTCAGTCGGATGGGCAAACCGAGAGGGTAAATTAGTGTCTCGAGGCATATTTGAGAAGCATGGCTTTCAATGAACCAAGAAAGTGGTTTTCCTGGCTCCCATTTGCAGAATGGTGGTACAACACTTCATATCATACAGCCACAAAATTCTCCCCCTTCCAGTGCCTTTATGGTTTTCCTCCACCTCTCATCAATGAAGTTTCCATCCCTGGCCCTATAGATCCAGAATCCAAAACATTCTTGGAAGAGAAAGAACACATACATACATTGCTCAAACACAATCTAGAGCAAGCTCAAGCAAGAATGAAAAAGTATGCTGATCAAAAGAGAACGGACAGAAAATTTGACACGGGAGACATGGTATACTTAAGAATGCAACCATACAGACTAGCAGCTTTTGACATCCGTACAGGCTTGAAGTTAGCTACAAAATACTATGGTCCATTCAGAGTTCTACAAAAGATAGGCCCCAGTGCATACAAGATACAGTTACCAGCAACAGCTCAAATACACAATGTTTTTCACACAAGCCAGCTCAAGAAATACCTGGGCTCACATGCTGTCCAGCTCCTGGACTTCCTTTAGTCGATGCCCAGGGAAGAATCAAAGTGGAACCGGTTCTAGTTTTGGACACAAGAGCTCTGCCACGACCTCCTCATCTTGTCACACAGTGGCTTGTGCAATGGCTCAACATGTCGCCCGATGATGCAACTTGGGAAGATGCAGACTTCATTAAATTCACCTTCCCAGACTTCTTCAACAGGACGATCAGATCATGGTTTCCCTCCAAGGATCCTAGTGGACAAGGATCATTTTCAGCAGCGGGCAGTTGTCAAGACCATAGTGCTCTGCTCCTTTTAACTGAAGAATATGACACCAATACTAAAGAATTCAACACCGCTGGCGAAGCGCTACGCAACGACTGGATGGACGCTCGAGATGCATTCGGTTAAAAGTTGATCAACGGTACACAGCTCAAGACCTTGACTGTTCCGTTTCACTCTAGCCAGACGGTGAAAACGGACAGTGCCAGCTCGCGAGTGCCCACCGCAGCCTGGCTGCCCTTTATCTTTCCCCTCTGTGTAGGGAGATTCATCTTTCCCTTTCTCCAAGTTGTAATAGACTAGCTCAGAACCCTAGACTACTTGGTAGATGAGGTAGATCCTCGAATTTGTATCCCGTACCTTATTTCTTCCGCTGATAATCGAAATTGGGGCTAGTTCGAGTACCAGAATTACTCCTCTGTAATTTGTGCCTGTCATCCCTCACCTACCGTTTATGATTTTCTCTCTATCAAATAGGACTCCCGATCGAGGGCTTGGTCTTGTCTCCCGCTCGGGCGCACGCCGCCGCCGTGATCCTTCCGCTCGAGAGCCCCGTATTCTCACGGTCTCACCCACGCCCGACCCCGGCTCCGGTTATCCTCCTACCCAGCTGCCGGCTACCGGAGTCGCTTCCCTCTTCTCGCCGGTGGATCGGCTCCACCCTCCCACGAATCCCCACTCCCTTTGCCGCCGGATGCTCCAACACCGATGCCATCACGCCATCGCTGGTAGGCCTGCACGCCCACACGCCCAGCAGCTACCAAGGCCGGTGATGGAGCAGCCCCTGGGACCCTCCTTGTGTTGCGGTGGGAGCAGCAGAGGCAAGGATGGAGATGGGTCTGCAGGTGAGGGCGGCTGTAGCGGGCCTCTGGTTCGGCGGCTGTGGCGCTAGGTGAAGCGGGATGGAAAGCAAAACCCTGAGGCGACATGTATGGCCTTCGAGACTACTACCCTTAGTGCATCCCCCTATATGGGTATGCTAGAGTCCAGTTCGTCCGTCGCCTCTGAGAGTCTTGGTCCATCGGGCATGCAATGAAAGAGCAGAGCAGATGACAGGGGCGTGTGGCTGACCCTGTAGGTGGTAAGGATGGAGAGGGGTTTGCTCTAGGGATGGGAAGGTGTGTTGCGGCGCTACAACTTGTGCTCATAGGCATAGAGGGAGCTAGGAAGCTCCAAATGAGGTGCGGTTTGCGGCCACGCGATCGTGGTCGAACGCTCTAGATGATGGAAAGGTTTTTGGTGGGTTTTGGGCCAAATTGGAAGGGTGTTGGGCTGCAACACAAACGAGGCCTTCTCGGTCCCTCGGTTAACCGTTGGAGTATCAAACAAAGTCCAAATGGCACGAAACTTGACAGGCGGTGTACCGGTGGTAAACCAAGGCCGCTTGGCAAGTCTCGGTCCAATACGGAAATGTTTAACCCCCACACACGAAAATAGGTAGAAAGGACCACCGGAGGACATAGGAGCGTTGGAATGCAAAACGAACAACGGGGAAAATGCTCGGATGCATGAGACGAACACGTATGCAAATGCAATGCACATGATGACATGATATGAGATGCATGACAAAGACAACAACACACACGGAGACAAAAACCCAACACCGAGGAAAATAAAATAACTTAGGCCGGAAATGGCAAGAGTTGGAGTACATATAAGGTAAATTACATCCGGGGTGTTACACCGTTGCTTATAGAAATCCCCCCGAAGCAACCTTCCATTGCAACCCGATTCCAGCTGGCTATGCTCGTGTCGTGGTTGATGAAGTGGTGGACCAATATTAGGGGCTAGAGCTTGACATTCCTGGAGGTGACGAGGAGCACACACTGGGAGAGGCCAAACATCGTATCGTCCTATGAAGAAAGGATTGCATCATCTTTCGAAGGCCACCTACACCGCGTCAGCCGACTCCTCCTCGAAGTCTGCCACCGCGTCAGCAGACTCCCGCTCCTCCAAGTCATCAGCCACCGCCTCAGCAGAGTCCTGCTTCTTCAAGTCCGCCAATGCGTCAGGCCACTCCTCCTCCTCCAAGTCCGGCACCGCGTCAGGCTACTCCTCCTGCTCCAAGTCCAGCACTGCGTCAGCCCACTCCTCCTCCTCCAAGTCCGGCACCGCATCAGCCCACTCCTCCTCCTCCAAGTCAGCCACGTCAGCCGTCTTCGCTACCTCAACAACAATAGAAGAGAGCCACCGCAGCTATGGTGCGTAGCAGTACAAGTCGAGGTAGTACATGAGGTACAGACGGAGGCAAGCGATTTCAATATGGTCCAAGCCTCACGCCTCTTCCGATGAGGCATTACAACATGACCGACAAGCAAAACGAAGCCGAAGTGAAGGCCCAAGTGGACGCCCATTTTGGACCGAAACCGCCACCGCCGCCAAAGGAGAAAGTACCTGAGGAAGTCGTTGACCACTTTATTCGTATGGCTAAAAAACCACCTCCCAAGCCTGTTGACTCAGACTATGAGCGCCAAATCATAAAGGCACATCGAGCACGACAACAGAAGGAGTCAAGCTCGAGCTCGAGCCAAGCAGCTGCCAAAAAAGTGGGAAACCATTCCCCACCTGGGAGAATAGGCGGTGCAATCGATCCTCCCGCTCATTGTAACAACACATGCGAGTACCGGCGCCGATCAGCTGGTAATAACCGACGACCATAGAAGGTAGGCTTCAAAGATCGGATGCACTGTAGAACAACTCCTAGGCTTGGAGCCCATGGAAACTTTTAAAAGGAGGAGCTAAAACGGAAATATGTCCGCGGCGAACCTTTGGTCAAGCTTGAGGTCCAGAAGCTCTCAACGAGAATGTATGAATTGCATTAATGGTACATGGAAATTACCAAGACTACCAATCGAGAGTCCCTCATGTTGAAAGTCAAGAAAGAGCATTACTTCCATCAGCTAGCTCTGTCTATTATAGAACTATTTTAGTTATTCGATCAGGACGCACTCGAAAAATCTGTCGTCAATTGCTATTGTTTGTAAGTGATCTCTTTCTGTAATTTAAGTCTCAAGCTAGCTGTAGTGCTCTCGTTGATCATTACCTGTAATTATCCTCACTATATTCTTTTCTATAGTATTATGTAGGATGAAGATGTATGAAATGAAAAAAGCTGGACACTATGGCATTGGGTTCATTGACCCAAATACCATTAATGAAGAGACATGGACATATGAATGGTATAAAGCAGAAGTAGAGAAAAACATGCTAGAGTTCTTGAAGCGCCTCAATACCAATCCAGATATACTACTTTCTTACAATTTTCGGTGAGTCACACTGTCTTGTACTACAAATTCTGTTTTTGCTTACTAGCTAGATGTTAATTAGTGTATAGGGTTTAGGGTAGTTGATGAGTGTTATGCACATGCCCGCTTAATTTATACATATGCAAACGTATGCGCATGCAGTTTCCACTGGATCTTGTTAGTCATTAAAGTTGAAGAAGAAACAGTTGAAGTACTGGACTCACTACTTAAAAAACCTACTGACTACACAATCCTGAAGGGGATAGTCAACAGGTAATTTCAATCATTCTTGAACTATGTGTCGGCCTTTTTAGTTCGTCATTTTCTGATATCAACTAATTAATTACTCCTTTATTCATTTTCTTTGCCGGTGGGCAGGGCTTGGCAAAAGTTCATCAATACGGTTCCACGCGAATGGAAACAAAAGCTGCATTGGTTTCGACCTAGGATAAGTAATTAAGTCTAGTACTAGCTAGCTACCATCTCTTTAATTCTAGTTTCAATATAATTAATTATCATGCTTGATTAATTATTATCTGATTGATTTCTATTCTCCTAAAGGCTATGAAGCAGGAGCCGGTGGCTGATTTATGTGCATACTACGTTTTCGAGAACATTCGCATGATGGTGTCCGAAAGGACAAAAACTGCTAGACAGCTATGCGTACGTTTGCCAGAACATTATTCACAATTTTTACATCATTATCGATATCTAATCACACAACTAATACATGCATATTGATCTCCTTAAAAGTTCAATAAGGTGCGGGATCAGCTCCTACCAATGGATCACGTAGGAGCAATTTAAGAGGAAATAACGGGATTTTTACTCGACCAGGTCATAGACCCCAAAGGAGAATACCATTATCCGCTACCGCAGTAATGCCTCCATGTAGGAGAAATTATATATACCAAATTGTATATATGTATACATGTGTATGTGTGAATGGTGTGATCGGTTCTATGAGAAATTATATATATATGTACAATACGTAGTATCGTAAAATACCAGGAAATGAAAAACAATTAAATGGAAAACACAAAATTAAAAGAAAAAAAATCATGAACCCCAAACCCCGCAAACCTTCCAGTACCGGTTGGTGTTACAAACTGATACTAAAGGTCTCCCCGCCCCCGACGCTGACTCGTGCCACGTGGTGGCCCTTTAGTGGCGGTTCATGCTGAACCGGTACTAAGAGGGGGAGGGGGCTTTAGTCCCCACCCTTTAGTGCCGGTTACAAAACTGGCACTAAAGGGCCTTACGAACTGGTGATACAACCCGGTTTTGCACTAGTGATGATCCAACTTGTTAAATCGTGTTATTAGTGTCGTGTGATCATCATGTAACATAATGGATCTTACTAGAAGGGAAAGACGCGCGTTGCAGCGTTTGCTCTTGTACAAATGGATTATTATTTTTTAGTTTTTGGATCAAAAGTATTAGTTAGATTATTTCAAATTCCAAGGGACATGAAATATTTCATATGCTTGTGCCAACTATGAACAATCAGATTTTAATGCGAAAAAATGTTCAGTACCTTAGGCCTCCACGCATGAACATGTTAGAGAAATAAAGTTGGCCGTGGCAAGTTCAATAGAACACTCGACAAAGTTCGATAGAAAAACAAAAGAACATGACAACCTTTGGAAGTTTTACAGGAAATACATCCATTCCTCTATATGTACTCTAACTTGTTACTCTTATATTTCTTTACGGAGGGAGTATTCCTTACCGGTAACCGCACATTTCCCCTTGAATTAACTGCCTTGGATACAAAATTAATGAGAATTTGAACCATATGAGCATGTGTAAGTAAATACTTTTGCAACCAAATTTCAAATAAAATTGTTTGTTCGTATCTTTAATTGGAAACACTACAACTAAAGTATAGAACATGTCAAGAGACAAAATATGAAAAAAAATGTTCATATCCAATAAGCCAGCAAGTATGAACTCCCAACTAACGCCCTCTATAATTACATGGGATGACATTTAGGTACCACCATGCCATCGTCAACATAAGTTCTGGAAAGGCAAAGTGGAGAATAAAGAACACCTTGCCTCTGAAGAGAACAAACGACGGAATTAGTCATCTGGAATCCGGTTCATAATTGTTGAACGTGACATATCTTGTATTGCTATTCCTATCTTTTCTAGCCTTGTATAGCTGACTTCTAAAGATATGGTAGGATTAGTTTCCTTGTCACGAAAGACATCCTGTGTATATATTGTAACCTACTCCATGAAATACAATGAGTTGCATCCTACACCTTTCTACATGATATCAGTTTACCCTACAATTTTCATCGCTTCCGCCCTGCGCCGCCGCTGCCCCCGCATCTCCCTGTAGCCGCCGCCGCCGCCGCGCCACCTCAACCCTAGGCCGCCGCGCGTCTCCCGCAGCCGCCGCCCCGCAACTCACCCAACCCCGCCGCCGCCGCTTCTCTCCCGTAGCAGCCGCCGCACCCCTCCCAAAACCCTAAACCCACCGCTGCCTCTCCTCGCAGCCGCCACCCTCCCTTCCCCTCCCAAACCCTACACCCGCCGCTGCCTCTCTTCGCAGCCGCCACCCTCCCTTCCCCTCCCACACAGCCGCTGCCTTCCGCCGCTGCCATCTTCTCCCTCCACCACCTCCCAAAACCCTAGCCGTACCACCCTCCTCCTCCACCATGTCTCGCTCCAAGGCCGACCCCTCTGACGCCGGCTCCTTTGCCGGTGCCATTTTCACCTCCGATCGTCTCAATGAGCTCCACATCAAGGATCATGTGCCCGTCATCCTCGACCTTGACTCGTTGTCCTACAACGCACGGCGCACCTACTTCGCGCTTTTGTTCCGCTCCTACCGTCTCATCGAGCACATTGATGGGAGCGTCGACTTCCGCGACATGAGGGACGACGACGAGTGGCTTGCCGTGGACGCCTGCATCGTCAAGTGGCTCTTCCTCATCATCTCTCCAGGCCTCTTCAACATGGTGAACTCCCGTGACCCCTCGGCATACGCCATGTGGACACGGCTGTGCGATCTCTTCCTCGACAATCAGCTCCAATGTCGTGTCTTCCTCCAAGGTGAATTCTTCACTATGCAGCAAAACGATCTTTTGATCGATGAGTACTGCACGCGGCTGAAGGTTCTCGCCGACGAGCTGCGCGACGTCGGCATGAACATCGACGACTCCGTCCTCCTCACCAACCTCCTTCGGGGCCTCCACCCCGACCTCGGCCAGTCCGCCGCCAACCTCTCCCTCGTCACGCCGACATACGCAAAGGCGGTCACGTACCTTCGTATGGAGGAGAAGCGCCTCCGCCACTCCGCCCGGCAGGCTACCCATGCTGCTCTTCATGTTGGCATCGCCGCCGGCCACGGTGCTTCCCCAACTCAGCCGGGGCCGTGCGCGTCTGCTCCTGCCCCGCCACCCGCGCCCGCGCCCTCTGGCGGCTGCAACTAGAAGGGTCGCGGGGGCCAGGGCTGCAACTCCAACACGACGCCGCGCCCCCCGCACCCGCCGCGGCTCCTCCTCCTCCGCCTTGGCTCTCGGGGTATAACCCATGGATGGGTGTCGTGCATTCCTACTCTATGCCCGTTCCCCGCCCACCGGCTCCGGGTATACTCGAACCATGGCCGACTCCTCCTCAAGCGCTGCTGACCACACCGGTTCCCGCCACGTATGGCACCGCTGCCGCCTACGGTGGTCCCTCGACGTACGGCGGCCCTCCGGGCTATGGTGCATATGGCGGCGCTCTTTCGGTCTACGACGCTCCTCTCCGCTCTCCATGCTGCCCCCTCGCCGAGCACCTACAACGGAGGCGGCGATTGGTACATGGACACTGGCGCCGCTGCTCACATGGCCTCTAACCCCGGTATCTTATCTCGTGCCTCCCCCTATCCCTTCTCCTCGCGCATCATGGTTGGTGATGGGAGCTCTCTTCCCATCACTCATCATGGTTCATCCTCCCTTCCGTTACCCTCTTCTTCTTTAACTCTCAATAATGTGCTCGTTTCACCATCTTTAATTAAAAACCTCTGTTTCGTTCATACTCTTACTCGTGGAAATCCTGTCACTGTTGAGTTTGACGCTCTCAGTTTTTCTGTTAAGGATGCTCGCTCCTGGAGGGTTCTGCACCGATGTGACTCTCCTGATGATATCTACCCATGTGGTGCTTCTACACGCGGCGGCCCGGTTGCACTTCACGCCGATGTTTCGCTTTGGCACGCTCGTCTCGGTCATCCCGGCGCCGATTCTCTCCATAAAATTTTGAGCACCTTTCCCTTTTCATGTAATAAATCAGCGGCTCACACTTGTCATGCCTCCTGCATAGGAAAACACGTTCGTCTACCATTTTTTTCATCTTCATCAATTGCTACTTTTCCCTTTGATGTTATTCATTGTGATGTTTGGACATCTCCAGTGCCTAGCAATTCGGGCTTACCATATTATCTTGTGATTTTAGATGATTTTTCTCACTTGACTTGGACTTTTCCGTTACGCCGAGAATCCGACATCGCCTCCACTCTCCACTCCTTTTATGCCTACGTTAACACCCACTTTCATCGCACCATTGCTCATCTTCATTGATAACCTCGCCATTCGACATCTTCTTTCCACTCATGGCACCATCTTTCGCTTAACCTGTCCATACACATCACAACAAAACGGACGTGCCGAACGTGTTCTCCGCACCCTCAATGAGAGTGTCCGTGCTTTGCTATTTCATGCACACATGCCGCCTCGCTTTTGGCCCGATGCTCTCACCACCGCTACTCTCCTTCTCAACATCCGACCCTGCAAACCACGCTGGAACTATACCCCTCATCATCTTCTGTTCGGGTCTCCTCCATCCTATGACGATCTTCACGTCTTTGGTTGTTTGTGTTATCCCAATGTCACCGCTACAGCGCCACACAAACTTGCACCACGCTCTCTCGCTTGTGTCTTTCTTGGATATCAACCCAACACCAAAGGCTTTCGCTGCTTCGACCCGGTCTCTCGTCGTGTGCTTGTCTCGCGGCATGTTTACTTTGATGAAGGTGTTTTTCCCTTTCAGCAAGTTTCACCGACGGCAGCCCCGTCCTTGGACACTCCCACCCGGCGGCCTCGGGGAGCCCTTGCGCTTCCCTCGCCGCGCCCGCCTCCTCCTTCGGCGGGCCCTTCGGGTCTCTTGGCAGGGCCTCTCTTGCCGGCTCAGGAGGAGTCGGCCTTGCCTCGGCAGGCGTCTGCACCAACATCTACTGGCCTCGCCTCATCGGCTGGGTCATCGTCCGCGACTCCACTCATGCAAGTTGCGGCCTCCCCGCCACCCGCGGCCTCGCCTGTGGCCCTGACGCCGTCGCCGTTGCTGCCACCTGCGGCCTCGCCCGCGACTCTGTCGCCGTCGCTGGTGCTGCCACCCGCGGCCTCGCCTGCGGCTTCGTCGCCGTCACCCGCAGCCTTCTCGTCGCCTTCATCATCTGCGGCTTCGATTGCGGCCACGCCATCGTCATCGGCGGTCTCGTCTCTGGCCTCGACCACCGCCTCGTCACCCGCGGCTGTCACCGCGGCCTCGCCTTCACCCGAGGTTGCGGTTCCTCCTCAACGTCGGGCTCGGCCCCCGCCTCCACCGCCTCATCATTCTATGGTGACAGGAGCCAAGGACGGGATCCGACAACCGAACCCTCGTTATCATAACCTCAGTGTCTTGGTCATCTCTCCCGTACCGCGCTCGGTGCACTCTGCATTGAGTGATCCGCATTGGCTCGCAGCCATGCGCTCTGAGTATGATGCCCTCGTCGCGGACTTGGACGTTGGTCTCTCGTCCCCCTGGAGCTAACATCATCACTAGCAAGTGGGTATTTCGGCATAAGTTTCTTCCGGATGGCTCTTTGGATAGGTACAAGGCCCGTTGGGTTGTTCGTGGCTTTGCACAACGTGCCGGCGTTGATTTCTCGGAGACCTTCTCTCCGGTTGTCAAACCCGCCACGATTCGTGTTGTTCTTCAGCTCGCAGCATCTCGTCATTGGCCTGTTCATCAGCTCGACATCAACAACGCCTTTCTTTATGGTCATCTTCAGGAGCGTGTTCTCTGTCAGCAGCCTACTGGTTTTGTTGATCCCACTCGGCCTAATGATGTCTGCTTGCTCTCACGGTCGCTATATGGTCTGAAACAGGCGCCTCGTGCTTGGTATCAACGCATTGCAGCAGTCCTCACTGTTCTTGGGTTTCGCAGCACCACCTCGGACACGTCGCTATTTGTGCTTCATTGAGCTGATCATGTCGCCATGCTTCTCTTGTATGTTGACGATATTGTCATCACCGCCTCTCGCGCGGATCTACTTCGCGACATCATCGGTCGTCTTGGCTCCGAGTTTCAGCTGAAGGACTTGGGTGCATTGCACTTCTTCCTCGGCATTAATGTGCGACGTGATGCTTCCGGATTCTTTCTTCATCAAGGACAATATGCTCTTGATCTCCTGGATCGTGCTGGTATGACCGACTGCAAGCATGTTGCCACTCCTGCTGAGGCCAAGCCGAAGCTTTCTGCTACTGCCGGGCAAGCTGCCACTGATGCCGCTCTCTACCACAGTATTGTTGGTGCTCTTCAGTACCTCATGCTCACCACACCCGACATTCAGTTTGCGGTGCAGCAAGTTTGCTTGCATATGCACTCGCCCCGTGATGTTCACTGGCGGTATATTCATGGCACACCGACCTTCGGGCTTCGTCTTCGTGCTTCCGCCTCCACCGAGCTGCTTGCCTACACTGATGCGGATTGGACCGGTTGTCCTGACACTTGACGCTCCACGTCCGGATATTGTGTCTTCTTCGGTGATTCTCTCATCTCTTGGTCCTCCAAGCGGTAGCCCACCGTCTCCCGCTCGAGTGCTGAGGCCGAGTATCATGCCGTCGCCAATGTTGTTGCCGAGACATGTTGGCTCCGTCAGTTACTTGGTGAACTTCGGGTTCCAATCCCGAAAGCTACGGTGATTTTTTGTGATAATGTTTCGGCCACCTACCTCACGGCCAACCCAGTGCAGCATAAGCGCACCAAACATATTGAACTTGATGTTCACTTTGTCCGCGAGAAGGTACAGTTGGGTCAGCTTTGTGTTCTTCATGTACCGACCACCCAGCAGTTTGCCGACATTATGACCAAGGGGTTTCCAACCACTGCATTCCAGGAGTTTCGTTCCAGTCTTTGCATCGCCGACGCTGACGCTTCGACTATGGGGGGGTGTTGAACGTGACATATCTTGTATTGCTATTCCTATCTTCTCTAGCCTTGTATAGCTGACTTCTAGAGATATGGTAGGATTAGTTTCCTTGTCACGCAAGACATCCTGTGTATATATTGTAACCTACTCCATGGAATACAATGAGTTGCATCCTACACCTTTCTACAATAATATCATTAAAAACAATCATGTATAGTAAGTTAGTTAACCAGAAAAAAACATGTGTCAAAGAAAACTATGAAACCACTGCTGTAGTACAGTCTTAATCCAACAATTTGTAGCACATGGCGAGAAGGGGATGCTTCATTGAAGGAAAGCACATCATTCAGCTGGCAATATGTGATATCTGCTCCCTACCATCATATATATGACAATAGCAAAAGTAATTAAGGAGTCGCAACATGCGAGATAACCATTGCAGTGTCATTAAGATAACATTGTATGATATGGTACATAGAAAGAAACTTCTAAGACAAATTGTCCATAGTCAAAATATGAAAATGAGCTACAACTCTGTATTAAGATCATAAAAACTTCTAAGCCAAATTGTCCAGAGTCAAAATGTGAAAATGAGCTATAACTCTGTATTAAGATTGTAAGATTAAAAAATATAAGAAATCTGTACAAAAAATATATCTGAAACCGCTAGATATGTCTTACAAACTTGACACACCATAATTCTGATCAACCTTTCACAATACATGGACAAAATGAGCATTTTTCCAACATTTCTAGAGTTAATAGCTTGAACAACCGCTCATATGGGATCTCAATAGCTTATCTCCCTTCTTCCTTGCCTCAGTGTTAAACACATTAGGTCCGAGGTAAGTAGATAAACAGGAGGAAATGCTTGACTTGGAATGCACCTTGTATAGTCTATAATGATCCACTAATATATAATTGCTATTTGGCGGCGAACTGGTCCATTACGGACCATTTAATTATATAGAGGGCAGGAAAAAAATTCTAACGATTTCATGACCTTCTGTTTTCTAAGTATATGCGTGATGGACCTTGGAACCAATTGTTTCCACAAGTTGTTTTCCTTCTGACATATAAAGGAGAAGTGAAAGAAGTGGCATAGAACCACTAATCATGAGCTAACTAATTACTATTCCCTTGTCCAAAATTACTTGTCGCTCAAACAGATATATCTATCACTGAAATATGTCTATATACTTCCATTTCAGCGACAACTAATTCCGGACAAAGGGAGCACATGATTACTTTACTTGTTACTGAAATAATTTATATTCATTGGTGTACACTAAGACCAAAAAGGGAAAAAGGAGAAAAAACCAGAACCTAGCACTTACCCAATACAATGAAAAATAATTAGCTTTATAAACCAAAAGCACAATATGTTTGATGTGCACGTTCAACCACATAGCTACATCCAATTGACCTAAAGGGGGCATATTTATCATATTGAATTTCTCCTACAGGCATGCAAGAGGTTTGAAGAAGGAAAGAGAAGATAAAGCTCTACATACACACAAGGCATGACCTTTCATTGTTTAAAAAATATATATACCTGAAATAACAGTTTATGACCCTGCGAGCAAAAGTAAAACAAAACGCATGAAGTTCATGTGAATAAATATATATTTTTGCAGAGAAAGTTCATTTGAATAATTGGCTAAGCAGACTCCTAATAGAAATGATACAACACAGAAGACGACAATGCTATCATCCTATATGTGTTGCTAGCACCAAAGAAACAACTTGATGAGATTCGGAGGGAAGTGGAATGGGGTATTAATTAACTCATATAACAGTGATGGCAATATCACTGTTCCTAATTTTCTTCACAACTAAACAGTTGCATTCTTATACCAAGTTAGCCCTGTTGTTGCAGCTCTCTCTCACTTAGGACTAGAGATAGAAGAAGGAACACAATACACTAGAGTTTCACCCAGTTGCACACACAGCCCCGTTACTATTTCCAAAGCACAAAACTCTCTTACACACACTTGTGGCCGTGGATTTGTAGTCTCACAGCAGCGTAGCAGCCAACTTTTCGTTGCCCACGTACGCAAGACCCGACCACCATAGCACGGCCGGTTCACCCACGAATCAACTAATCAAGTCCTACATGCATGGTCATCCAACGATTGTGCAGCTCCACAAACAGCCACACGACCTGGCTGTAGCTAACTAACTCGGTGAGTTATCCATTCACAATGTCGGCTAACTAACTCACACCACCACGCCACACACGCATGCCACACTTTGCCACGGCTTCCGCTGCGTCCCACACGTCCCGCGCGCATCCGGCGCGTCCGACGAGTCCGACTGCACCAATGCGTCCCGCACGTTCCGTGCGCATTCCACGCGCCCGACAAGCCCGACTGCACCAATGCGTCCCGCTCGTCCCGCGCGATTCCGTCGCGTCCGACGAGCCCGACCACACACGCCTACACCGCAGTCCCGCCGCACCTGACACGCCCGGCGCGCGCCCATACACGCGCCCGACGTATCCGACACTGGCACCGCGGCTTATTCCGGCCAACACTCACCCCCTAAGCCGTGGCCTCACCGCACGGCCTGCCGACGGGGGCCCTGGCTCGTCGTCGTCGCCTCATCGCCATGTACGCCTCCGCTGCGTCTCCGGCACAAGCCGCCGCTCGCTGCCGCTGCAGCAGCCCACAGTCCCGTGCGCCGCCACGTCGCGTCTCCGTGCCACGCGCCTCCACGGTTGTCACGCCGAGCCGTCGCGACCTCTGCGCCACCACGCAGGTCCTTCGCGACCTCCTCGTCTCAACGACCGTCGTGCCCTTCGCGCGCACGACATCACACCGCACAGCTGTGGACTCGCCGCGCGTTGCCGTCGCCACGCGCCGTAGCCGATGCCTCCATGTCGGCCGCGCATGCCGTGTTAGCAATAAACCATGCGTTGTGTGTGCGTGTGTGGCGTGCGTGGGTGCGCATGTGTGTTGTGGTGGTGCGTGAGCCTGGGTTAGGCTGTTGGCGATAGCTGTGGGAGGCCGTTGGCATTCTGTTGAGGGAGGCCCGCGACGTGCGCATGTGGGACGCGTCGAGGGCGTGGACCGGACCAAGCGGATCGTGGCGTGCAAGCAGCGTCGTGCATGTATGGGCACCGATGTTGGCCTGGGTATAAGAACTCTCCATTGTGTACGCTTGTAAGTTGAGCCGAGATGAAGAAATACAAGAGAGAAAAAAGGCCCCAGCGTTCATCGCCGGGGCGGGCGTCCGTCGCCGCGGGTGTTTGTCGCCGGGCAAAATCGTCTGCTCGTATTCTTGTGATTGTTTGTCGATCCTCGGTTCCAACAATTGGTATCATGAGCTGGTTCACCTTGGGTGTCGTCGCCATGCCGGAGGCGTGCCGGTGGTGGCGGCGTTCGCCGGCAGCTGTGCGGTGAAGTTCCGGGCTGTGTGTCGGCCTGTGGAGGTGCACGGCGCCGCGGCTGCCATGGCGGACGCGGAGGTGGCACACGGTGAGTCCACGGCGTGTGGTGCGGTCGGGCTCGTCGGGCGCGCGGGACGTGCGGGACGCACTGGTGCAGTCGGGCTCGTCGTGCGCGTCGGGCGCGCGCGGGACTTGCTGGACGCCGAGGGACGTCAGGTGTGTGTCGCCGGCGGCGGAGGAGCTCGGCGTATGTCGCGCCGGAGACGTGACGGAGCACGGTGGGACCGGCGTCAATACGCCAGGTCATGTCCGTGGCGGTGCGACCGGCGTCGGCGCGCCAGGTCGGGTCCGCGGGCTGGGTCACGGCCGTGGCGACATCGACGACGAGGGCTACACCAACTCCGACGACGGTGAGCTGGTGGCACGTCACAGCGATGGGCGGAGGCGCGCGGTGGCGTCGGGAGGAGGCAGCCATGGCGACGACGAGCCGGGGCTCCCGCAAGGTCATGGTTTAGGGGGAGATTGTTAGCAATAAACCATGCGTTGTGTGTGCGTGTGTGACGTGCGTGGGTGCGCATGTGTGTTGTGGTGGTGTGTGAGCCTGGGTTAGGCTGTTGGCGATAGCTGTGGGAGGCCGTTGGCATTCTGTTGAGGAAGGCCCGCGACGTGCGCGTGTAGGACGCGTCGAGGGCGTGGACTGGACCAAGCGGATCGTGGCGTGCAAGCAGCGTCGTGCATGTATGGGCACCGGTGTTGGCCTGGGTATAAGAACTCTCCCTTGTGTACGCTTGTAAGTTGAGCCGAGATGAAGAAATACAAGAGAGAAAAAAGGCCCCGGCGTTCGTCACCGGGGCAGGCGTCTATCGTCGCGGGTGTTTGTTGCCGGGCAAAATCGTCTGCTCGTATTCTTGTGATTGTTTGTCGATCCTCGGTTCCAACACGCCGCACTCGCCGCGGACTCCACCGCGCGCCACGACCGCCCCTCGAACCTTGTGGCTCTGATATCAATTGTTGTTGCAGCTCTCTCTCATTCAGAACTAGAGGTAGAAGAAGGAGCACAATACACTGGAGTTTCATCCGGCTGCACACACAGCCCGTTACTATTCCCAGAGCACAAAACTCTCTTACACACACTTGTGGCCGTGGATCTGTAGTCTCACAGCACCGTAGCAGCCAAGTTTTCGTTGCCCACGTACGCAAGACCCGGCCACCACTAGCACGGCCAGTTCACCCACGAATCAACTAATCAAGTCCTACATGCATGGTCATCCAGCGATTGTGCAACTCCACAAACGGCCACACGATCTGGCTGTAGCTAACTAACTCGGTGAGTTATCCATTCACTATGTCGGCTAACTAACTCACATCACCACGCCACATACGCACGCCATACTTTGACATGGCTTCCGCTGCGTCCCACACGTCCCGCGCGCATCAGACGTGCCCGACGAGTCTGACTGCATCAGTGCGTCCCGCATGTCCCGCGCGCATCCCACGCGTCCGACGAGCCCGACTGCACCAGTGCGTCCCGCTCGTCCCATGCGAATCTGCCGCGTCCGACGAGCCCGACCACACACGCCTACACCGCGGTCACGCCGCACCTGAGACGCCCGACGCGCGCCCATACACGCGCCCGACGTGTCCGACATTGGCGCCGCGGCTTATTCCAGCCAACACTCACCCCCTAAGCCGTGGCCTTGTCGCACGGCCTGCCGACGGGGGCCCTGTCTCATCGTCGTCGCCTCATCGCCATGTACGCCTCCGCTGCGTCTCCGGCACAAGCCGCCGCTGCAGCAACCCGCAGTCTCGTGCGCCGCCACGTCGCGTCTCCGTGCCACACGCCTCCACGCCCCACTTTTTTCAAGAATGAATGAGCCGCTCGGACCTTCCATTTCCGTCAAATGACCCGGCTTCCTGTCACGCCGAGCCGTTGCGACCTCTGCGCCACCACACAGGTCCTTCGCGACCTCCTCGTCTCCACGACCTCCGTGCCCTTTGCGCGCACGACATCACACCGCACAGCCGTGGATTCGCCGCGCGTTGCCGTCGCCACGCGCTCGCCGCGCGCCGTAGCCGATGCCTCCATGTTGGCCGCGCACGCCGCGCTCGCCACAGACTCCACCGCGCGCCACAGCCGCCCCTCAAACCTTGTGGCTCTGATACCAATTGTTGTTGCAGCTTTCTCTCTCACTCGGGACTAGAGGTAGAAGGAGCACAAAACACTGGAGTTTCATCCGGCTGCACACACAGCCCCGTTACTATTGCCAAAGCACAAAACTCTCTTACACACACTTGTGGCCGTGGATTTGTAGTCTCACAGCAGCTAAGCAGCCAAGTTTTCATTGCCGACGTACGCAAGACCCGACCACCACTAGCACGGCCAGTTCACCCACGAATCAACTAATCAAGTCCTACATGCATGGTCATCCAGCGATTGTGCAGCTCCACAAATGGCCACACCACCTGGCTGTAGCTAACTAACTCGGTGAGTTATCTATTCACAATGTCGGCTAACTAACTCACACCACCACGCCACACACGCATGCCACACTTTGCCACGGCTTCCGCTGCGTCCCACACGTCCCGCGCGCATCCGACGCGTCCGATTGCACCAGTGCGTCCCGCACGTCCCGCGCGCATCCCACGAGCCCGACGAGCCCGACTGCACCAGTGCGTCCCGCTCGTCCCGCGCGAATCTGTCGCGTCCGACGAGCCCGACCACACACGCCTACACCGCGGTCCTGCCGCACCTGACACGCCCGGCACGCGCCCATACACGCGCCCGACGTGTCCGACACTGGCGCCGCGGCTTATTCCGGCCAACAAGCCCTATTGCATTTGCATGGTTTCTTAAGGTTTACCAACAGAAATATCATAGGAAGGCAAAATTAGTCTAATTGCACAGCACGCCCTACTATTAAAGAAAAGAAATGTTAATTAATCAACCAATTCATGGACCATATCACCTACAATATATAGCATGACCATGTAGTCATAAATTAAATAGTAGCATAAATTAAATAGTAGCATACCGACCTACAAAGTCTTCTAACGAATTTAAAAATCCACATCTATTATACAGTGTATTTCTTTTCTTGTAGTCCGTCTACAGTAGTAGACTGAAACAAAAAAAATCGAAGATGACATTTAGGCAAGCATACACAAAATCAGTCATTAATCCTCTTAACATGTACAGAAGCACAAATTAGCATACAAAAAATTCTCCATCCTGCTGTCTATTCACAATAGTAAACTGTATTGCGTTCATCTCTGAACTGCAGCTAACCATGCAACCATTGAAGCATAGATACACAACTATATGCCTGGTTAGATCATACAAGTAATTCATAAAACAATATAAATGTATTATTCTCACTAGCCCTTGGCTTGCCGTCAGTTTAATTGCTTGCTTGAGGCTATAGGTTAGAAAGAATCAAATCGAAAAGAGAAACTACAAAAGGGGAGTCAAAAGGAATACAGATAGGCGAGGAGCCTAGAGATATAGCCAGTGTAGGCCTCCATCACAGTTCATCCTCCACCACCAGGAAGAGAGAGAGAGAGAGAGAGAGCAGGCGCATGCTACGCACAGATGCATCCATCTAAGTTCAGAGAGATGAGAACCGGGCCAGGTGATGCAACCCCTCCCCTCCTCATACCTGAACCAAATCCAATCTGCGATTAAAAACCCAAATTTGCTCCTAGGTAAAAATCCCGTTCCCGAAGGCCCTATCACACACATGACATTTTTTTAGAACGAAGACGCAAGTAGCGTCCAACTTTAAATTAATAAAGCCCTCCGACAGTGTAACACCCCGGATGTAACTTTCCCAATTTGTACTCCAACTCTTGCCGTTTCCGGTCTTAAGTTATTTTATTTTCTCGGGTTCGGGTTTTTGTCTTCATGTGTTGTTATCGTTGTCATGCATCTCATATCATGTCATCATGTGCATTGCATTTGCATACGTGTTCATCTCATGCATTCGAGCATTTTCCCCGTTGTCCGTTTTGCATTCCGGCGCTTTGTTCTCCTCCGGTGGTCATTTCTACCTTTCTTTTGTGTGCGGGGATTAAACATTTCCGGATTGGACTGAGATTTGCCAAGCGGCCTTGGTTTACTACCGGTAGACCGCCTGTCAAGTTTCGTATCATTTGGACTTCGTTTGATACTCCAACGGTTAACCGAGGGACCGAGAAGGCCTCGTGTGTGTTGCAGCCCAACACCCCTCCAATTTGGCCCAAAACCCACCTAAACCTGCTCCATCATCTAGATCGTTCGATCACAATCGCGTGGCCGAAAACCGCACCTCATTTGGACTCTCCTAGCTCCCTCTATGCCTATTTAAAGAGCCCCCGAATATCTCCTTCCCCCTTCCTCCCGAAAAACCCTAGATCCACCCCTCGCTCGCGCCGGACAAACTCCCCTGCCGACGGACATTGTCCGATCTGCCCGCGCGCCCACTCCTGTGCCGCCACATGGCACCTCCGCCGCCAGCCGCCGCCGCGGCCCGGCGAGCCCGCAGCGGGCCCGCCCGGCCCATCGTCTCCGCCGCCGCTTCGTCCGCCTCCCCGCCGCCCGAGCGCCACCGCGCGCCATCGCCGCCGCCACCACGCGCCCTCGCCGGCCGACGTGCCTCCCCGACGCCGGTGAACGCCGCCTCTCCTCTCGGGTCACCGCGCCGCCCTGACGCCCCCGCGGCGCCGCTCGCCGCCCCCGGCCGCCGCGTCCTCGCCGCCCTCCGGCCCTCCCTCGTCGACCCCGGCCGCCATCGCCTCGCCGGAATCGCTACAGTGCTCGCCGGAGTCGCCTCGGGCTGCGTGCCACCGAAACCCTAGATCCGGAGGTTGAAAAATTCGTCTAAGTTCCCAATTTTTCAGATCCATATGCTCCTGTTCATGGCCTCGTAACTTTGCATCCGTAGCTCCAATTCATGCATATAGCATATCAAAATGTTCATCTCAGAGAGTACATCATTTCATTCCATTGCATCATTTTCATTTGAGGTCATCTTGATACCCGAAATGATGTTAGAAGAGAGCTACTTGAGTTAATTGTCAGATCTACTACTCCATTTAGACTTTTGTCATTTTTGCCATGATTATTGTGTGCATGATATGCCCTGATGCTCTACATATGTTTTGTTAAGGGTTTTGCCACTCTCCAGAGGTTTAACCCATGTATTTTTGTGATGTGTGTGGTGCCTAGTGCAAGCTTGCAAAGTGGTGCACTTGGTAATTCTGTTTTCAGGGACTTAGCATTTCCACTAAGTCCTTGAGCTGTTTAGTTCATGTTGCCATATGTTCATGTTGTTTCCTAGTGATCCGTGCCTCTTTTGAGGGTGATCAGTAAGGATGTTTTGTTAACCTTGTAGTGCTATATCCATCCATGCCTTTGTTTGCAATTATGGAGCACCCTAGCTTGAGTCAATCGAGCTCTACTTTTGCTACTTTGTGAATCTGGGCAGATTGTCAACTTGTTTGCAATTTTGCCGATATTGTTGTAGTTGATCCGTGCATGCTATGTTATTGTTCTTGCCATGTCTAGCTTGCATTTTGTGTATTCTTGATAGATGTATGCTTATCTTGCACCGTAGTGAGTGCATCGAGCTCGTAAACATGCCTACTTGAGTTATGTTTCAGCATGTGTCAGTTTTCACTAAGTCTGAAAACTGATTATGTTTTTGCTATGTTCACATGCTTGCAATTGTATTTTCTGATCCCTTTTGGCTCAAGGTCACTAAGGGACTTTTGTTAAGCTCTTTGAGTAGCTCCATGTCATGCTTTACTTTGCCATGTTCAGGTCCTGTAGCATGTAGTTTTGTTGCTCCAAAGAGGGCTACCCGATCTGAAATTCCAGACAAGTGTTAATTTCACTAAGTCTGAGATTTGTTTGCCATATGCATTTTTGCCATGCTTGTTTGAGCCTGTTTATGGATGAATTGGCCGTAGCTCAGTTCTAGACTTTTGCTAAGCATCTTCAATGCATCCCTGCCATGTCTTTTGTTGTCATGTTTGGATGCTGTAGCATGTTCATCTCATTGCATTTAGATGGTTACTTGCTGTAAATCGCAGACCGATGTCATATTTGAATCGCTTGCCATTTCCAAACCGTAACTCCGATTCCGGCGTTCTTTATATCGTTTTCAAGCGATTTCATCTCATCTTTCCAGTGGCACACTTGGTTTTCCAAGTTGAGGCCAGGATCTTGTATTTCCTGTCACATCTTGCATATGCCTCCCGCATTGCATCCCGCATAGCATACCATGTTTGCATCCTCTTATTTGATCCTTGCACGTGGTTGATTGTGTTCTGTTTGTTTGTTTGTCTTGTTTGGGTAGAGCCGGGAGACGAGTTCGCTAACGAGGAGCCCGTTGAGTTTGCTTTCGAGGATCCAGTCAACTCTGACAACTTTGCAGGCAAGATGATCATACCCTCAAAATCACTACTATCTTTGCTATGCTAGATTGCTCGCTCTTTTGCTATGCCAATGCTATGATGCCTACCACTTGCTTTCAAGCCTCCCAAATTGCCATGTCAAACCTCTAACCCACCATGTCCTAGCAAACCGTTGATTGGCTATGTTACCGCTTTGCTCAGCCCCTCTTATAGCGTTGCTAGTTGCAGGTGAAGATTGGAGACCGTTCCTTGTTGGAACATTTATTTACTTGTTGGGATATCATTATATTGCCATGTTATCTTAATGCATCTAGTGTTATGTTACCGGATTTTGCGTCCCTTACGCGGTTGGGTTATAATGGGAACCCCTTGATAGTTCGCCTTGATTAAAGCTTTTCCAGCAATGCCCAACCTTGGTTTTACCATTTGCCACCTAGCCTCTTTTCCCTTGGGTTTCCGGAGCCCGAGGGTCATCTTATTTTAGCCCCCCGGGCCAGTGCTCCTCTGAGTGTTGGTCCAACCGAGCGATGTCCGGGGCTACCAGGGGAAACTCTGGGCTGGCCTACTCGACGTCTTGCTCATCCGGTGTGCCCTGAGAATGAGATATGTGCAGCTCCTATCGGGATTTGTCGGCACATCTGGGTGGTGTTGCTGGTCTTGTTTTAACCTGTCGAAGTGTCTTGAAGAATCGAGGTACCGAGTCTGATCGGAACGTCTTGGGAGGAGGTCTATTCCTTCGTTGACCGTGAGAGCTTGTCATGGGCTAAGTTGGGACTCCCCTGCAGGGATTTGAACTTTCGAAAGCCGTGCCCACGGTTATGGGCAGATGGGAATTTGTTAATGTCCGGTTGTAGATAACTTGAACCTTAATTTAATTAAAATGAATCAACTGAGTGTGTTACCGTGATGGCCTCTTCTCGGCGGAGTCCGGGAAGTGGACACGGTGTTGGAGTAATGCTTGCGCAGGTAGCTCTCTAGTTTCTCGCTCGCGCTTTGCCTCCTCTTCTCGCTCTCTTTTGCGAATAGGATAGCCACCATATATGCTAGTCGCTTGCTGCAGCTCCACTTATTTTTACCTTGTCTTACCTATAAGCTTAAATAGTCTTGATCGCGAGGGTGCGAGATTGCTGAGTCCTTGTGGCTCATAGATTACTATTACACCAGATGCAGGGCCTGATGTTTCCGCTCCAGGTGACGCGCTCGAGCTCAAGTGGGAGTTCGACGAGGACTCTCAATGTTATTATGTTTCCTTTCCCGATGATCAGTAGTGGTGCCCAGTTGGGGGTGATCGGGACCGTGTCGCATGTTGGGTTATCTTTTATTTTGGCGCCGTAGTCGGGCCATGAGTGTTTGAATGTTGTAATGTTATTTATGTACCTTGATTGACGTGGCGAGTGTAAGCCAACTATGTTATCCCTTTTTATTATCAATATTACATGGGATGTTTGTGATGATTGCCTGACTTGCGACATATGCCTTCAATGCGATTATGCCTCCAAGTCGTGCCTCGACACGTGGGAGATATAGTCGCATCGAGGGTGTTACAGACAGGTAGCATCCAACAGGTATGGTGAAAGTAAACAGTAAGAAGTTAACCGCCGAAGCCCAAGTACGATATATGCAACCGGCCTAAGCCTGAATTAGAAGAAACTGAACTACAACACACAGGGAGCCAGCCCAAAACGAAGCAAACACACATCGCCTTAGTGACGGGCAGCAATCTGGATCACACGAATCCGCTCCATGGCCTCCGTCATCCGATCTGCGTCACGCCGTTTCCCCAACAGCGCCTTAGTGACGGGCAACAATCTAGATCACACACACGACATGAACCAAGAACCAATAGACAAACATAGAGAGAAGGCGAGGTCCGGCCTCCGTGAGCTCCTCGTGCTCGCCATTCTCCCCCTCCCCCCCGCGTCGCCTCCCCCTGGGCGATGCTAGGGCCTCCTGAACCCTAGCGCCGCATGTCGCCCCTTACGCCTCCCTCTGCCGCCGCTGCCGCCGGCGTGGGCTGCGGTGGCGGTGGGCCCGACGCCGAAGGCACCTGGGTGGGTGGATGCTGCGGGATCCCATCTGAGGCAGCAGGGGCGGCACCTCTCGTGGGAATCCGAAGGCGGAGGCTTGGGCGGCGACCCTATGCCATGCGGCGGTGGCCGAAGCACCATACCCGTGGAGCGGCGGCCCTGAGATGGACGGCGGTGGCAGCAACCCATCCGACGAGGTTGGCTGATCTGTGCGAAGATGTTGACGGCAGTGGCTGCGGATGCAACGCCCTGATCGGATCCGCCGCGGGGTGGCCTTCCACCGACCGGCGACACGTGGAGGGACTGGTGAGGAGATGACGGATCTTTGCCGGAATACCGATGGCGGCGTATGTCTTTGTGGCGAGGCTTCGCTCGGTTCCAGCGAGCCGCGAGATCGGGATGGCATGGCTTCTGGTGAAAATTGCGCCTGACTGCGGTCATGGCGGACGATGGCGGTGTCTTGGACGTCATTGCCTTCTCGAGGCATCGTCGTTGCAGGTCACGTTAACCTGATCGGGAGATTCTAGGGGAAAACCCTAGATCTAGATCTACCGGATCGGACGATGACGACGTTCTGTCGTTCTCCTTCCTGGGGGCATCGTTTTGGAGCAAGTGCTGGCTGGAGGGGACAAAAGGAGGAGTGGTGCTTCATCTTGCCCATTGATGACGGCGGATCTCGGCAGCGTGGCGCAGTGGAGACTCGGCGTCCGATGCGTGAAGATGGACTCGCGCAGGAGGAGGTAGCTGTCTGGCGTCATCGTGGCGTCGACGGCAGATAGACCGGGCAAGGTAGATGCAACAGTACAACACTGAAGATGGATTGGTGGCAGGTGGCTGCGGCGGCCTCATACCCGGCAGGCGTCCTGATTGAGGAGTACGCCCAACTGGTGGATGCCCCATACCCGGCAGGAGTCCTGGTTGGGACCTCAGGTCTTAGATGTTAGGTTTGGCTGCGAGATTTATTTGGTATTAGGCCCAGACTTTCAACATCCCTTCATCAACTGGATAGAAGTAGTGACAGATGTTGCGTAGACGGTGGCTTTAGTCTTACTATTGCATAATTTTGTAAGGTCTTATGCGAATAATTAATAAAGTGACTGCATGCATCGTCCAAATGTAGAGACCGGGGTCCTCCTTCATTTCTAGAAAAATTAAGAGAAAGGAGAGAGGAGACCATTGGACATAGAGGGAGAGGTGACTTCACCTCACACGCGTCGCGGGCCTTAGTTCGAGTTCGCTGGCAGCGTCCTTTTTTCTGTTGGTGAGTGCGAGAGAAAGGGTGAGAGGCGCTAGGTTCTACGAACGGTACAAGCACATAGCACACCAAAAGCAATCGATCAAAGAATATAATGGAAGAACAAAGGCTTAGGTCATGTACAATGGTTGATAAAATAATCTTATCTTAAATTTTGCATGTAATTTAAAGATGACAAAAAAAAGTCTACAATGGGTCATCTCTTAGCCTTATCTTAAATAACTAGCAATTCCTAAAAATATGGTGAAACATATTGTGCTAAGAGATCATCTCTTGTCTTCTCTTAAATAAGAGAAGACAAGTCTTTTCTTATGAGTTCTCTCTTCTTCACCTCATCATTGATCCTACGTGGCACTCCTAAGGTAACATCATTGTACATGCCCTTACAATATGATACGGAGAAAGACGATGCGGTGAACAGGAGCAGACAAGATAAATTACTGATTGAATCTACTTCTTTCCGAGGACAAGAAAAGTGCCTGAAGATTAGCTCCTCCGCTGGCATCTAGAAAATGTCTCTGGAGCGGGTGATAGAATTAGAATATTAGATAGTGAGAGAAAAAGGGAAAGGGAACGGGATGCTAACCGTGGCGGGGCCATGGAAGGCGGCTGAGCATTGGAGGTGGTGGACGTTCCCCATCCGGTGATGCCACAATGCTTGTCGGCGACGCGGTGCAAGGTGAGGATATTGGCGGCCTCCCATAGATCCCACACTCCCTGCTCCTTCAGGGTCATGCATCGCTATAGTCGACCATTGCCTAGTCGTGAGAGTGGGGGAGAATATGGCGAGATGAGCGGCGGTGTTGGTGGGTATCGTTTGGCCTGTGCGGCACGGAGAACGGGAGGAGTGACACCAACACCAAGACCTCCCATGTAGTATCGGGGACTATCTCAAACCGACAACCCGCACACATCCTGGACTCCCACGGGGGGCCACATTCCTATCGCGACCCGTCAAAATTGGACGAACCGGTCAAAATCATCGAAGCCACGGCCAAATCCATTACGTGGATTGCTCTGGGCGTTTTTACCCCAGGGAGCTTAGTGAATTAAGGGATGTCATGACTTCATCACACAGTTGCATGTTTAAAGCGTCTTTAAGTAAAAATAAAACTTAGCAAACTACTTAAACATGCTCTTGAACAAATGTCGTGAAGCAAATTTCACCCGAAAAATGACATATTTTTTTGGGCCCTACATGTCATAAATAACCCATCTTGGTCATCTCAAACTTCCACAGGCCAGTTTTGGTATTTGAAGCAAGTGTTATTTGTTCAAATTCAAAGTTGGCTGAATTGTAATATAATTTTGGTGACGACCCCCTTATAAAATCCATGAAAATTCATATCTGGGGATAATATATTACCTATAACCTTCAATAATTTTTGCATGAACATTGAAATCATTTTTCACTTACCTACCGTTCAAACCCGAATTTGAGTGCAAAAAATGGTTTTGAAACTAAAGAGCTGTCAAATACCGCAAAGATAAATCTGGTAAAGTTCATGGTACATCATAATATTTCTTACAACACATCTGCACTTTTCTAGTTTTTCTAGGGAGGTGTCAAGACTTAACCAAAACATTTAGTGTAACTAGTGGGGATACAAAGATAAATACAAATAAGTAAAAAAAGATTTTCCTATGGAAAACATTTCCCTACACACATCTGATAAGAAGTATTCATGATCCCCGTTGTACGCCTTCAACTTATATTATGTAAAAGGGTCCCCCCCACCACTTTATATATAAAACAACCATCACCACAACATTCTGACAAAGATACAAATGCACTCCACCACTACACTCAACACACACACACCCAAGACGAGATACAAAGGTGTCGGGCACCGAAACACCACCCCAACGATGACCAAGCAACCTAATGATAAGCAAAGAACAACCGCTTGGGCCGACGAAGATCACCACAAAGATGAGAAATCCACCAAGGAGCAGTGAGACACACACGGCCGGAGCGAGGACTCCAAGACGATGCTTCAGGAAGGATACATCCACAGGTAGCCGCCACCGTCTGATCCCGAAGATCAAGTTTTCACCCGGAGTGTCACGAAAGGAGTGGGAGCACCACGACGGAGCATGGAAGGAGGAGAATGACGTCCACGGGTGCCGCCTATGTCGACCAGTATAGGGATTGGGCAAGTGTCATACCCCGGTGCTCCTACCCCACCGTCGCATCCCCACTCCGCCAACCACTGATACGGCTCCGTCGTATCTACAATTTTTTATTGTTTCATGCCAATACTATAAAAATTTTATAAACTTTTGGCAATATTTTATATGATTTATTTGGACTAACATATTGATCCAGTGCCCACTGCCAGTTCCTGTTTGTTGCATGTTTTTTGTTTCGCAGAAAATACATATCAAACGAAGTCCAAACGCAATAAAAATTTATAGAGAATTATTTTGAAATATATGTGATTTTTGGGAGGTGGAATCAACATAAACGGGGGCTAACATGCCCCGAGATACACTAGGGCGCGCCAGGGGGGGCCCGGCGCGCCCAAGTGTCTTATGCCCTCCTCGTAGGCGGTTGGGGCCCTTCTTCTAGAGCAAGAAAGATAATTTATGGAAAAAATCGTGTAAACATTTTAGCGGAATCGGAGTTACGGATCTCCGGGAATTTAAGAAACTGTGAAGGGCCAGATCTGGGGAACGCAAAACAGAAGGGAACAGAGAGACAGATCCAATCTCGGAGGGGCTCCCGCCCCTTCGCCGCCATGGAGGCCATGGACCAGAGGGGGAACTCTCCTCCCATCTAGGGGGAGGCCAAGGAAGAAGAAGAAGGAGGGGGGGCTCTCCCCCTCTCTCCCGATAGCGCAGGAGTGCCGCCGGGGCAAGGATCGTGACGGCGATCTACATCAACAGTCTTGCTACCGTCAACACCAACTTTCTCCCCCTCTATGCAGCGGTGTAACACCCATTCTCCCCGCTGTAATCTCTACTTAAACATGGTTCTCAACTCCATATATTATTTCCCAATTATCTATGGTTATCCTATGATGTTTGAGTAGATTCATTTTGTCTTGTCGGGTTAATTGTGATCTTGGTTGGTATGATTGTATATTTTATTATGGTGTTGTCCTACGGTGCCCTCCGCATCGCGCAAAGGGAGCCCCCCCGCCGCTGTAGGGTGTTGCAATATGTTCATGGTTTGCTTATTGTCAGTGTTGCGGGGGTGACAACAGCCTAAACGCGGATAAGTGGGTTATGGCGTATGGGAGTAAAGAGGACTTGATACTTAATGCTATGGTTGGGTTTCACGACCTTAATGATCTTTAGTAGTTGCGGATGCTTGCTAGGTGTAACACCCCGTATGTAATTTACCTTATATGTATCCCAACTCTTGCCGTTTCTGGCGCTAAGTTATTTTATTTCCTCGGTTTCGGGTTTTTTTGTCTCCGTGTGCTGTTGCCTTTGTCATGCATCTCATATCATGTCATCATGTGCATTGCATTTGCATACGTGTTCGTCTCATGCATCCGAGCATTTTCCCCGTTGTCTGTTTTGCATTCCGGCGCTCCTATCTCCTCCGGTGCCCCTTTCTACCTCTTTTCGTGTGTGGGGGTTAAACATTTCCGGATTGGACCGAGACTTGCCAAGCGGCCTTGGTTTACTACCGGTAGACCGCCTGTCAAGTTTCGTACCATTTGAACTTCGTTTGATACTCCAACGGTTAACCGAGGGACCGAGAAGGCCTCGTTTGTGTTGCAGCCCAACACCCTTTAAATTTGGCCCAAAACCCACCAAAACCCCTTCTATCGTCTAGAGCGTTCGATCACGATCGCGTGGCCGCAAACCATGCTCAATTTGGAGCCTCCTAGCTCCTCCTATTTATAAAAAGGTCTCCTCCCCGAAAATTTCGGATCAAGTCTACCCTAACCCTAGCTCCCTGCTCCTCTCCGCGCGCCGGACGTGTCCGCCGGCGCCGGACAACGTCCGCCGCCGCCCGCGCCCTCTCAGCTCATGCCTCGTGGCACTGTCTCCTCCGCCGCCGCCAAAGCCCGCCGCGGCCCGTGGCCAGCCCGCCCGCGCCTGCGCATGGGCCAGAGGCGCCCACCGCGCCGCCTTCGTCCCTTCCTTCGCGCCGCCGCCAAGCGCACCGGCCGCCGCCGCCAAGACACCGCCCCGCGCCGGCGAGCGCCGCCGCACTGGGCTGGCCGCCGCCCCGCGCCAACGAACGCCGCCGCGCCGAGCCAGCTCCGCCCCGCCGCCAACCGCGCTCCGGTGACCGCACCGCGCCGACATCGCCTCCTCACCGCTCCGGCCTCCTCTTCCTCCGGCGAGCCCTGCGACGAACTCAGGCGAACAGTGATCCCCGGCGAACCTCGAGAATCGCACCAGATCTGGATCTGGATCTGAGAAATCCGGTTGACTTTTTCCCTACAAATCCTAATTTTGGCAATTTTCATCATGTCATAACTCTCTCATCGTAGATCCGATTCATGCGTCCAACATATCAAAATGTTCGTCTCGATGAGTACATCATTTCATCTCATTGCATCATTTCAATTTGAGCTCATCTTGATGCCCGGAATGCTGTTGGAAGAGGGCTATATGGTGAATTTGGCAGATCTGTTTCAGCAAATGGCATTTTGTCATTTTTGCCATGATTAATGTGTGCATGCTATGACCCTGAGCTCTACATGTGTTTTGTTATATGCCATGCCATCTATATAGAGGTGCTTGCCATGTATTTTTGTGATATTTGTGGTGACTAGCACAAGCTTGAAAAGTAGCATAATCGGTAATGCTGATTTCAGGGACTTAGAATTTCTCTAAGTCCTTGTCCTGATTTGTCGTTATGCCATATGTTCATGTTGTTTCCTAGTGATCTGTGCCTGTTTTGAGGATTATCAGTAAGGATGTTTTGTTAACATTGTGGTGCTCTATCCATCCATGTCTTTGTTTGCAATTATGGAGCACCCTAGCTTGAGTCTATCGAGCTCTACTTTTGCTATAAAGTGAATCCTGGCAGATTGTTGACATGTTTAGCGATTTTGCCGAGGATGTTGCTATTGATCCGTGCATGCTATGTCTTTGTTCTTGCCATGTCTAGTTCCTATGCCATATCTTCTTGATGGGTGTATGCTTATTTTGTCATGCCATGCTCTGTAGTGAGTGCATCGAGCTCGTAAACATGCCTACTCGTTAACTGATTTGCATGCTACAGTTTTTCACTAAGTCTGAGATCTGTTTATGTTTTTGCTATGTTCACATGATTTCCATTGTATTTTTTGATCCCTTTTGGCTCAAGGTCACTAAGGGACTTTTATTAAGTGCTTTGAGTATCTACATGTCATGCCTTGCTTTGCCATGTTAAGTTCCTGCAGCATGTACTTTGCATGCTCTAAAGTGTGCTTCCTAATGATAAATTCCAGACTTTAACTCTGAAACATGTTATCATTTGCACTTTTGCCATGCTTGTTTGAACCTGTTAATGGATGAATTAGCCGTAGCTCAGTGTTCATATTTTGTCAAGCAGCATGAGTGGATCCCTGCCATGTATTTTGTTGTCATGTTTGAGTGCTGTAGCATATTTATCTTGATGCATTTAGTTGGTCACTTGCTGATTATCGCAGACCGGTGCCATATTTGTTTTGCTTGCCATTTCCAAACCATGCATCCGATTCCGGTGATCTTTATATCGATTTCAACCGAAATCACCTCACCTTTCCAGTTGCACTCTTGGATTTCCAAGTTGAGGCCAGGTTCAATCATTCCTTGTCAAATCTTGCATATGCATCACATATCGCATCCGGCATGTCATACCATGTTTGCATCATGTTGTTTGAGCATTGCACGTGGTTGATTGTGTTCCGTTTGCTTGTTGTTCTTGTTTGGGTAGAGCCAGGAGACGAGTTCGTGAACGAGGAGCCCGTTGAGTTCGATTACGAGGATCAAGTCAACTCTGAGAACTTTGCAGGCAAGATGACCATACCCTCAAAATCACTTCTATCTTTGCTTGCTAGATGCTCGCTCTTTTGCTATGCCTATGCTACGATGCCTACCACTTGCTTATCCTGCCTCCCAAATTGCCATGTCAAACCTCTAACCCACCATGTCCTAGCAAACCGTTGTTTGGCTATGTTACCACTTTGCTCAGCCCCTCTTATAGCGTTGCTAGTTGCAGGTGAAGATTGGAGATCGTTCCTTGTTGGAACATTTGTTTATTGTTGGGATATCACCATATTATCTTATTTATCTTAATGCACCTATATACTTGGTAAAGGGTGGAAGGCTCGGCCTTTTTCCTAGTGTTTTGTTCCACTCTTGCCGCCCTAGTTTCCGTCATATCGGTGTTATGTTCCCGGATTTTGCGTTCCTTACGCGGTTGGGTTATAATGGCAACCCCTTGACAGTTCGCCTTGAATAAAACTCCTCCAGCAATGCCCAACCTTGGTTTTACCATTTGCCACCTAACCTCTTTTTCCCTTGGGTTTCCGGAGCCCGAGGGTCATCTTTATTTAAACCCCCTCGGGCCAGTGCTCCTTTGAGTGTTGGTCCACCTCGTCAGCCGCCGGTGGCCACCAGGGGCAACTCTGGGCTGGCCTACCGGAAGTTTGGACAATCTGAGTGTGCCCTGAGAACGAGATATGTGCAGATCCTATCGGGATTTGTCGGCACATTCAGACGGTTTTAATGGACTTGTTTTACCATTGCCGAGGATGTTTTGTAACCGGGATGCCGAGTCTGATCGAAATGTCTCGGGAGAAGGAATATCCTTCATTGACCGTGAGAGCTTGTGATGGGCTAAGTTTTTTTTGACAGAAAGACTGTAAGGGAACCCCCTACAGTATAATTGGTGCAACAATCCCAAATTGCAAGTACCATGCCTTGAACCTGGGTGGGTGGGAAGGCATCAGCCCCTTCCAACCACTAGGCTATGCCTTAGTCTGCTTGTGATGGGCTAAGTTGGGACTCCCCTGCAGGGATTTCAACTTTCAAAAGCCGTGTCCGCGGTTATGGGCAGATGGGAATTTGTTAATGTCTGGTTGTAGATAACATGAAGTTTAACTTAATTAAAATGAATCAACCGCATGTGTAACCGTGATGGTCTCTTCTCGGCGGAGTCCGGGAAGTGAACATGATGTTGGAGTAATGTTTGACGTAGGTTGTTCTAGGATCACTTCTTGATCATAGTTCTTCATCCATGCTTTGCTTTCTCTTCTCGCTCTCTTTTGCGAATAGGTTAGCCACCTTATATGCTAGTCGCTTGCTGCAGCTCCACATCATACCTTGCCTTACCTATAAGCTTAAATAGTCTTGATCGCGAGGGTGCGAGATTGCTGAGTCCCCGTGACTCACAGTTTACTTCCAAAACCAGATGCAGGGACCGATGATACCATTCCAGACGATGCGCTTGAGCTCAAGTGGGGGTTCGATGAAGACTCTCGTCGTTACTATGTGTCTTTCCCAGATGATTAGTAGTGGTGCCCAGTTGGGGTGATCGGGGACTTTGTCGCATGTGGGGCTTGATCTTTATTTTGGTACCGTAGTTGGACCATGAGTGTATTTGATGATTATAATTTTATTCATGTATTTGTGTGACGTGGCGAGTGTAAGCCAACTATGTACCTTTTCCCCTTTTATCTATTTACATGGGTTGTTGTGAAGATTACCTTACTTGCGACATTGCTTTCAATGCGGTTATGCCTCTAAGTCGTGCTTCGACACGTAGGAGATATAGCTGCATTGAGGGCGTTACACTAGGGGTCCAATCATAAGTGCATATGATCCAAGTAGAGAAAGTATGTTAGCTCATGCCTCTCCCTCATGTAAAATTGCAAGAATGATTATCGGTACTTGTTATCGATTGCCTAGGGACAAATGACTTTCTTGTTGACAAAAGCTATTCACTTTTATTACCTTGCAATTTATTCATACTTTTATTCTCGCGAAGTACTCGTAGTTTTATTGTTGCAAAATAGTTTCATACTTGTTTTAGGTAAAGCAAACGTCAAGTGTGCGTAGAGTTGTATTGGTGGTCGATAGAACTTGAGGGAATATTTGTTCTACCTTTAGCTCCTCGTTGGGTTCGACACTCTTATTTATCGAAGAAGGCTACAAATGATCCCCTACACTTGTGGGTTATCAACCACCTGCAGCCATGCCGCCCAAGCGACCATGGCTGCCCGCCCGCACCCGAGCCGCGTCGTCAGCCCACGACCAACGTGCCTCCCCCAGCCAGAGCCGCCGCTCCACATCCAGACCGCCCCGAGAACCACCAAAGGCCGCGACTTTGAGTTGATCCACATCCCCACCACCGTCGGCAAACCCCCCCGCCTCGAGCAACACTGGAACCGAGAAATGAGAAACCGGGATGGGGAAGGGGGAGGGGATGGAGTGGCCCATGGCCAAGACCAGCGATAACCTGTGTCGGTGACAAGCAGCTCGACCACGGAGCCCCCGTCCCTCCAACCAGCCTCCCCTCGAAACCCATGTTTCACTCCACCGTGGCTGCTGGCCGGGACCAGCACGAGAACACAGGCAGTAGCCCGTCGCCGAAGAGGGAGGGAGCAGAGCCATCGCCGCCGCCGCCATTGATGGCCACTAGGGGGTCTCCCGCGCCGTGCGTGAACGACCAACCGCAAGGGCCCGACCAGCCAGCAGCGAACGCAACCACCAGTCGCGGCGTCGCCCCCCACCCATGAGCCATGGCAAGGGTGCCGACCGTGACCCAGGTCGCTCGCGACCCGCGACGTTGGAGGCAGATCTGGGCACGCCACCACCAGCCTCTAGCCCGCTCCACCTCCATGTCGACCGTCGCATTGCCGTCACATCGCTGTCGCCGGCCCACTTAGGAGCGCCGATGAGCTACCGCGCCTAGCACCGAGCGTCACATCCAGCCTAAGGCAACCGGCCTACGCCGTCCCCTAGCGCAAAGACGAGGAGCCCCGCCCTCACCAGCGATGAACGGGCTTCACCCACTCGCGCCCCTGGTGGCAGCGAGGGAGGAGGGAGTGGAGAGGGGGGCGGGGGCGCTAGGGTTGGCCTCCCGGATGCTCACGGGAGCGTCGCGGGAGGAGTAGTCTTTCCCTTAGGGCTCCCTAGCTGGTTCGTCAACTTGTATTTGATCTGAAGGCTGAGAGATGCACTCAAATCATGCGCCAGAAGCCCGATACTAACCACCTGATGTTTGGCCCACCTCCTTATTATCTCTCCTAACGCAATCACCCAAACAACTCTCCCAAATGCAGCTCCGAGCTCGTCATGCCCCTCGCCACACAGCTCCCTCCATGGTACGAGTTCTTGAGCTACCCATCTACGACCTCCGCTTCAACTTGTCGGTGCTCCGTCCCGTTCGACAGCTGCGCGGCGACTGGGCAAACACTCTCTCATCAACGAGCCCGTAACCTTCCTCGTCGTCATACTCAACTCTACCAGGATTGGGCCTTGCTCCACCTGTAGTTTTGTCGTCCGATCCACCAAAATTACAACTTACCAGTTTCAAGTTGGGGTCATGCATTCTTACACGCAGATGACCAAATTAAGTTGTAACATAATACATACCGCTCTAAAATTAGTATGTGCACATCAGAAGTATTACCCATAAGCAATAATTTTGCTACATACTGGTATCACCACCGTAGCATAGATCAATGGCCCCTCACAGAGAAATTGGGATCTATGTGAGGAATGCCTGTATTTCCGTCAGCTATAAATGCCACAAGCCCGTGTGAGGGGGAGTTATTCAAGGCTAGTACATTCAATGGGGAGCATTTCCAGGTATTGGGGGGTTCTACTCCCGTAAGACTTGTTGGATTCCTTGAAGAGGAAAGGAGATGTAGCACATCAGCAGAAAGTATGTCCCCTAGTTAAGAACCAAGGTTTATCGAACCAGTAGGAGGCACCACACTACCAAAATCAGCAGGACCTGCACACAAACAAAACAATTGCTTGCACCCAACAAACATAAGGGGGTCATCACTCCCCTTGTTCTTGCTAGCCACAAGATTAAAAGCAGGGGCAAAGTAGCAAAAAGGTAAAGAACAAATAAAAAACAATAGTAGATGCTTTTTTATTGATGGAAACTAGACCTGGTGGCCATAGGTTCGCTAGTGGCATCTTTCTCTAAAGCATAACAATGGTGTGGTAGACAAATTACTGTCGGACAATTTACAGAATTGAGCATAGTATAGTTGTGATCATTCATGGCATAGTCTCACATAGGAATTATGTCTGTCACAAGTAGACCGTTAATCCAACTGCATCTATGACTATTACTCCACCCCAAGACCGCTATCCAACATGCATCTCAAATTATTATGTTCACGGTGAACAGAGTAACACAATAAGCATGATGACATAATGTAGACAGAAAACGATCAATGAATATGACCAAACCCCATCGTTTTAACCTTGGTGCCAACAACACAATACGTCCCTTCGCCCCTCATGTATAGGGAAAGATCACCGCAAGGTTGAACCCACTACTATGCACCACTCTCTCTGAAGATCTACTCATCTAATTGGTCAAAGAAGACTCATAGATGGGAAATCATACATAGCTATACAATTACACAAGAGAGAAACTTCAAGAGAATCAAAATAGATCAATGTAGAGTTGGGGTAGCGCGTCCAGAGTTGTCTCCGCCTCGTCGATCTCCCACATAGCCAATCAGATCCTGTGAACAGGTTCGCCAAAGTAGCACAAGCGGACCGCGTCTAACGGCATCCGCGCGTGCAGGAGGAACGTTGTGCAGCAGACTGCTAGGTCCAATCACACAACCGACAGCGAGTGGAGGTGGCTAGTTGCAACACATGCAAAGCCATAATGAAGGCGTCAAAGCAATCAACTGAAACCGTATGCTGCACCTCCACTATATATAGGCATCTGTCGCGGGCTAAACACTTGGGCCTTGCATGGATCCTAAAGCCCAAAGTCGGTTCGACCTAGATCACAGTCCCAGTAGGATCATATCTGACTGGTGGAGTCGGATCTGGCCTCACAGGTTCCTTCCCTTAAGCGCGTGATCCCTTAGGTTCAAGTCGGCTTGGTCGCAGGTGATGTCCTGCAAGGGCACGGGGTTATTGTAGCACTTTTGTGCGATAAGTAGAGTGTCAAACCCACAAGGAGCAAATAGAAAGATACTACCAACTCCGCAACTATGTTGTTTGCGTAGCTACATTCGCACCCAAACAGTAGTTCAGAAATAGCCTATTCTATCAGTTGCTACCCATAAAATAATAGAAGGGTATTTAACTAGACTACAAACTTGGACAGAAAATATATTAAACTAGAACACAAAGTAAAAGGGGATGTACATGTAGGATAGAATAGAGCAAAATATAGTATCTATGCTTTCAGTCTCACTAGTACCAAAGGAGCATCTAAGTGGCATACAAGTATTATAGACTACTAAATGTTCTCCTATAGTTTGCATCCGCGGTCTCTCACTCCTAGGTGTACTAGACATAACATCGCGTCATGGTCACATGCGACTGCCAATAACACACAACGGCACCAAAGGATCACAAAGTCCATCTATCTACACACAACGGCAACGCGAGAGAGTAAATACTAAACAAAGCCACAAAGACTACTTGTGCGTACTAGATCATACCTCAACCTAGAGCCGGATCAATTACTCAAACATGGATGAATGGACATAGAAAGAGGAATGGATTATTGCTGCCATCAACATGTTCAATCTTACAAAATACATGTGCGAGGGCGGAGATGGAGATGGGGGATGAGCACCGGTGCGCCCGGCCTGTGGCTGGCACCTGGTGATGGCGGCAACTCCTCCTCTCGCATGGCCTTTGTGGTGATGGTGATGGAGGGAGAGACCTTCCCCTAGATGAGATGGGAGAGCCTCTTGGCGGCTGTGATAACTTGTGTGGAATGAGTATGATGATCCCGACTGCTAGGGTTGGATCTCTTCATATGAGAGGCCTCCTCGGGTCTCCTCCATTGATGTAGCCTCCACCCCTTCATCCAAGGGATCCAGGGGAGTCAAATACACACGCAAATGATGCATTATCTGCCAAGGACCGCGTAGGAACAAACCCGGACGAAATTGAAGCAAGATCGGGAAAGTTCTGGCCAATTTACGAAGCTGTCTCGAGATCATACGGGCGCCCATACGAGCAGCATGGAAGGCTGTCATCCGGTCTGGACTCCGGGAGCACTTTCGTATTTTGGTCACCATTTCTTCGAACTCTGATTTTTGACATTCTTGAGCTCGTTAGGTTGCTAACAAAAAGCCCGACGCATTTGTGGCCTTGGATATTCAATTTGGACATTTTAATAAATGTGAAATTATCAAATACTCCAAAGGGCATTCATCTGGTGCCTGGAACTTCTCCGGTTTTGCTCCCAACTTGGTTCTTTTGATGTGCCAAGTCCTTGAACATGCCAATACACCTACAAAGACCACAAAACAAAGGAAAACTAATAAAAATAAAAGTTGTGCAATGAACTTGGTAAAATGAGTAAATACGAAAAACTATGCATTGGGGACATGTATAACTACTAGATGGATACGTTATGATGTTTTTTTTGCACTACAATATACTCTAAAATGTATGCACAAAATCCACTCATCAACTTCCCCAAGCTTAATCCTTACTCATCCTCGTGCAAGAAGTTCGATAAACCAGAGGTAACCATCTAGTTGATCAATAAGATTGTTGCCCATAGGTGTATCCTCGTCTTCTCTACAAGCTATAAGCAAGATGGATCATATTTGTACAAGGTAGTACATGCTCAACTAGGTAACATATAGACATTTTGACACAACCCATGAGAGCTTCAGTAAAAATTTCTATTCTCCTTG